>NW_022147105.1:0-3784 GCF_002938485.1 Sitophilus oryzae
AAACTATTAAAAATAGGTATATGACATAAAAGTTAAAGAGTTTTGTAAAGTCTATCAGAAAAAATGAAAATATATAGGGTGTCCCATTTAAAAAAAATGAGATTTTTTAATTTTAAGTAGTTGAAATTCACAAATATATTTTGAACACCCAGCATCTAACTAAAATATCTTTACATAGGACTTTTTCTATATCTCTATAAAATTCTCCTACCAAATTTTAGTTGTCCAACTTCAGAAACAATGTCATCATTGACAATTTTTTATCACACTGCAATCTAACATTTGTTTAAACAAATTTAAATATTACAGAAACTATTAATTTTAGGTATATAACATTATATACAAAAAAGTTATGGAATTTTACGCAGAACCTAAAAATAAAATCAAAAATAGAGTGTTGCATTTAAAAAAACATATGTTATATTCGCCACACTTTTTTGAAGCACCCTGTATAATAATTTTAAAATGTGTATCTCAACCATCCCTATAACTTTTATATTTAATATTTTTTTTGTAAACCTCGAAACAAATGAGATAATGGACTTTACTCTATCGTTGACTCACCCTGTACAGACAATCCGCGGTCGTACTCATACTGTAGTCAACAAATAAGTTTCCTCTGGTTAAACAGATTAATTTAAAACATCCTGTACATCGCAAATACAACGATGATAAATGCTGCATCAATATCACCATGCAGGACGCAGGATCCCCTGTATAATTTGGAAAGATAGGCCTATCAAAACTTACAAAAAATCAGAAAATCCCAATAGAAACGCACTCGTATCTTCATTGATAGTATTGATACAGTATTTCGTGGCCAGACCGTGACAATTAATAGCCACCACAGTCGCCGAACACTCGGTATTCCGATGTTTAAGTCTGGCTGAGACAGATAAGCGTCCACGTGTTGTGGCATGGTGGGGCGAAAGCCGGCTCAGACAGTCCTGCCCGCCGCTGATTGCCAGCCCGGCTCAGTTTCCAACTTCGTCAACATCTCGCCGGTCGTACTGAAAACACTAGTACTAACAGTAAATTACAATCATCTTAAGCTACACTACATCCTAAAATGTAGTATCTGTATCGCTCAAACACGAAAAGGACTTAAGAGAAAGAAAAAGAAATGAAAACAAGCAACTAAAAGTCAGAAATTCCGTCCGTCACATCAGTGAGTGTGTGGTTGTCTTTAAAGACTCTTGAAAGAAAATAGTTCGCGCTAAAAAGGAAGAATAAGTTTGAAAGTTGTTTTTTTTATAGAAACAGGTAAGGGAATGTGATTTATTTATTATTTTTCTGATAGTTTGGTTTGGATTAATTTTAAAATTCTATACATTATTAAAATCACAGGGTTTTACTTTTTGTTGCTTTTTTATAAATAATTGAATACGTCTATCTTAAAAAATAATGACCAATTAACTAAAAATACATAAACACATCTAGTAACTAGTTAATATACCGTATAATTAAAAAAAAACGGCGTCCAGTTGACAGCAATCTTCATTTCCATGCCATGTCTGACGCCGTTTTTTCGATCGCATATTATTATTTCTGTATGTTCTCTTTTTGACAGCTTATTTAAAGATTTTTACGAACTATTATAATGAAATATATTTAATATAACTAAACTTAAATAACTAAAATATTTTAGTCTTTGACATATCTGGTTTTCCTATTTCTGTTTTTTTATATTCTGTAAAATGCAAGGTTTTATTTTTTGCTACATTACTATACCTACTACAGTAGACCTATAAATAATTTTTTGGCTTGTTTTTTGCCTTAAATTTAAAATATTTTAGCGTCAAATTATATCTTTAAAATATCAAAGGAATTATTAATAATATACACGTACGTGTAAAAAGAAATAAAAGATGCCAAAGATGACTTAATGCAGGAGATACAGGGTGTCCCATTTTCCCGTGTGTTTTAAGGGGTCTCTCTATGAAATTAAAGATACTACACACATATTTGTCCTAGTCCTCTTAGTTCCTGAAATACAGGGCGAATTTAAAATTGTTGCATTTTTCAACTACGCTCGTATCTCGGTTATCTTTATAACTTATCAAGAAGGTAAAAACTGTGACAAATAGAGTTTTCCTTGTAGAATACATTGGCGTAAGTAGTTTTTCGCTGAGAGCTGTCATTCTTGAATTATGACCGAAACTTTTTTTTTTTAAATGGGATACCCTGTATATTATATTTTTATTTTATTAGCGTTGTTATGAAATGTTGTTATGCGTTGTTATGATATACTCTATACTTATTTTCATAAATAAATATCTCATAGAATAGATCAAGAGTCTTTCATAAAATAATTTAGTACTCAGGTAGAAGTGACCAGAGGTTACTATTTATTTATACTATAATAATAAAACAACTCTAAATTGCGCAAAAAAGCATAAATGACAAATATAAAATGCACTTTTATGGTGTATTTAATAATTGATATTATATATTATATTTAATAACTTTTGTTATTATTACCTAGTAAAGTTATATTGAATTAAAGACAATTTATTTTGTGATAAATGAATTCTTTTAAATAACCTACTTTTAAAAAGAGTACTTATAGCTGTATTTAGTTAACAATAAAGAAAAAATCTTGATTGAGAGATACTACAATACCACCAATACTACAGAATTAAGTTTTTCAGTAGCTAATCGACAATACATATACATTTTAAAATTTCTAGAATACCTACTTTTTAATATTATTCTTATACAATATGATTGAAAAAAAAACTGCGACAGCGATGGCTATGAAATGAAAATCGCTGTCATTTTATATGGGGAATGTCACCGATCGTCATTTCCAAGCCAACTGGATGCCGTTTTTTTTTCGATCATACGGTGCATAGTTAAAGAAAGACATGTATAGTAAAATAATATAGTAGTTAAATGGGATTGCTTCTTAAAAAATAAACTAAATCATTCAATTCACTTATTGCATGCCTCAGCACCATTTAAGATGAAGAAGTTTGTACAGACTTTTACAAACGATCTCTAAACATGCTACTATCTATGTATCTATACAAGGTATTCCCAGAAATAAGTGCAAGTATTTTAACTGGTAGTCAACCCCAGAAACACGCCTAGGTATAATTTTTTTTTCGCGATTTTTTTTTGAAAATTCGCATTTTTTTAGTTTTTAGATAAAAAACATAATTTCTTGGTAATATGGCAACATAGGTAGTAGATAATCCAGAAAAGATCCAGTGGTTTGAAATTGGAATGGTTTGAAGTTGGAAATTTTCAAAGTAAAATAACTCCGTTATTTTGAACTTATTTGAAAAACGATAAAGAGAAAATATTTAAAGAAGGCATCCATTTTTCTCAAAGAGACCTGGTTCAAATTAAAAAAGTAGAAAAAAGACTTAGACCGAGACTTAGTAGACCGAGACTTTGAGTCTTTTTTCTACTTTTTTAAGAGAAAATATGTTTCTTTTATCGACATCTACCACCCCTTAAAATACTTACACTTATTTCTGGGACACCCTGTTTATAAAGCTGTTATTTTATCTGAAAACTGTACCCTGTATTTATTTTATATGTCACAGATCTGTTTGGTTATTCCTTCTCTTTAAAAACAGAAAAACAAGTCATTTTATCTACCTTCTATCTACCTATTCTCTTATAAATTTATTATATTATGTGACATTATTAATGTCACATTAATGATGTAAATAAATTATTAGAATAGTTAGATGAGTGTCCGTTTTCATTTTATATTATTACTCAAAGTCTCAGGTTATTGTATTTCTTGGTTTTTGTTGTTACCCATAAAACG
>NW_022147106.1:0-2150 GCF_002938485.1 Sitophilus oryzae
AAAACTACATCTTTCTATAATCCTACTGATGAACATCATAAATCAGGTAGTGACTGAGACATTTTTGAAGCTGTTTCTGTAGATGAGTGTAGTGTTAGTTCATCTGAAACTCAGAGGAGAACTAATTTGAAAACCAACAATATAAAACAAGAGCTAAAAGAGTGGGCGTTAAAATACTCTATACCTCATGTAGCTCTGAATAATAGAGAAACACTAATAATAGAAAATGCACAGTAATTAAAAAATAACTTCAAAGGACAAGGCGGAACGTTATAGTGGCACCAATGGAATGTATAGTCGCCACCACCGCGATCGGTGTAGCAACGCTCCAATTAAGTGGCAATTTGGTGGCCCAGGGAACTTTCTTGGAAAAATCACTTTATGGTTCCCAAGAATCGTTGCCCATGTAGTTCCAAAAAAGTTATTGTTTTTATAAAGTCGACTTTGGATAGCTACAATTGTCACTTTATCAATCGAAGATTTTAAAGGTCCAAACGGGCAGGGTTGGCCTAATATCACAGCTAATATGTTATTGTTCCCGGTACTTTGTGGAAGCATATGGAACTATAAGTATTTTTCCGATTAAACGGTCATATTTTTTTCATGAATTATTAGACGATCAGCTAAATGGCTCAAACATTATGCGTTTTTAAGCTAAATATACCTAGATTAAAGCTTTTTTACTTAGTTATTTTGTTATTTCTGACGGTGGACTAATATTTTAAAGTTTGACCCCGGTTTCAAGCAAATTATTATTATTTTTTAATTGCAAACATGAGTTTCTATTGCAAATAATATAATAATTTGAAATAATTTGAGAGGCGCTCGAAAATTTTGTTATATAAACCCACTATTTTATTCAGTAAAGTTGATTGCGTTCTGGAATTTACCTAAAAAAGGCGTTAAAATCGCACGGTAAATAACAAATAACGAAAAAATAATAATGGCTTCCATAATTATTTTCCATCATGACATTTATTTTTATGAAATGTGAAATTGTATGAAGAGGTCGCTGCGAATAAAGTTCAACGATTTTACGAATGTTCCACATGTCGGTGGCTAACACTTGGCTGCCACGAACCCGCGACTAGGCAGCTTCGTAACGGATAAGTCGCATTCACCAGTAGGCTACTTTATAGTAACACATCATAGTAACTCTTTTAGTGGCAAAAACTACCCAAGACACTACCCGTCTACTCAAAATCTTTCCCCATTTTGGTCGCAGTTACTTAACAGCTAATACCAATATACGACGTAGCCGCCGATAGTCACCGCCCACTTTGTAGTGGCTTTGATAGTAGCAGTTACATATCTGCCACTATAAATGCTAGTTGGGATGGTAACAAAAAATTAAAAAAATAACCCCTATTAAAAAATAGGAGCTGATGAACTACCTATTATCTGACCGACTGAATATATATATATACAGCGTCCGGCAATAGTGCGTAGGGCATCTGTAGCTCCACTATAAGTGCAAACCTAAAGTATGTACTAGAATGTATTTCAGGAAAATATTTTAACTTCTACAGGGTGGCTCAAAAAAGTGTGAGTGGATCGGGATGATTTTTTTTAAATGGAACACCCTGTATATTATTGCATTTTTGGCTTCCTTTCAGATCACTTTACATAATCCTAAGACATGAGTAAATATATTTTGATAATTTAAGAGATATTAATAAATAAATAAAAATTATATATTTTTCAACCTTTCTTAAAAAAATTATTAATAATACAAGAACTGTCCTGAAATCAAAACTATATTAGATATTTACTTTGGATAGTCTGTACTTACTTGGCTATAAATATGGAAATCGTAAATCATACAGGAAGTTCAAAATTCTACGCCAAACTTTCTAAAATATAAAATAATTTTCCTTTGTTTTTTTAAATGGACCACCCTGTATATTATTTTTTCAATAGATGGAGAATTAAAAAATGAACATTTATTGCATTTAGACTATTTCAAAATTTTTACCGGTTTCGCAGATATTCCCGGTTTTGTATTTCATATCGCATTTTCCACAGTAAATTTTTATCAAAGCCACCCAATGATTTTTCTCTCGTATTTTACCATTGAAAGCGCCATATGAAATAATACCGCGTGTATCCGGAAAACTATTAAAAAATTTGAAATACTTTAAATACAAAAA
>NW_022147107.1:0-7051 GCF_002938485.1 Sitophilus oryzae
TTGTTGAAGTAGAGATAAGGATTGTTTTAATGCGTTTCCATTTAGCCCATACCCTATCTATTTTTTAATTTGCCCATCACATTGGGGTAAATAAAAACAGCTTGGTTTTCGCTATGAATAATTGAGGTAACCATGGGGTAAGTTATGAATAGGAACTTAACTTTTTAGTTCAGTAACTCAGATAAATATAATATTTCTGAATACGATAAATCGTGAGATCTCACGATTTATCGTATGTGACACCCCTCTACTGACTTGAGGTAAAAGGAAACATGTTTTCCTTTACCCCAAACATGTGTTTCCATTTTCCTTAACGCGGTGTATGCACGGGGTAAATGAAAAGAAGTCTGATTTTTCATCTGATCAACTTAGCGTCAAAATCAAAGTGTCAACATATCCTGTGGTTAGCGTAATTTAATTTAAGATTGACAATATCAATGTTTCCTAACGAAAAAAACAATATTTGCTTCGGCCAACTTTTTCAAGTAGCATTTTTAGACACAAAATCGAAACAAAATTTCTGCTGAGAAACATTGCGAAACAGTTTCGTCGCCTTTTTGATACATAATATGTTTTGTAACATAAATCGCTTTTTGTTTCGAAACATTTTACCAAAATATGGTTACACTACTTTTTTTCTCAACTTTTAAGAATCAGATGTGGCTCATATTTACAGATTTCGTACCCGTTTTGTGCCTGAAAAGTTTCCATAATTTATTTGATATTATGTCAAATATGAGAACATAATCTTACTTTATGGTTTGGATTTTGTTCTACAGTTTTTGCATTTAATTGTCGATTCATTTTCGAAACACGAATTTCTCTCTTTTTAGACACAAATATGATATAATGTAGATGATTTGTGTCCAACTCCATGTCAATTTTATAAAATATTGAATTAAAATTCCGCCATGTTGGCTAAATAGCGTTTTTAACTAAAAGTATATGTTTTTATCGGCTGTTGAACTTTTAAAATCACAAGAACCCGTTCTACTTACATTGATTTATATATTTTTATTTTCAGAACCATAATATAGAAATAAAAATAAAAATCTATATTTCAAACAAAAATATTTTATAGCAACAAATAATGATATATAGAAGGAGCGTTAAAAATATGAAAGTACATTATTAAATTATACGATGCATTTACTTTTGCCAGACATTTTTTATGCGAGAAAATCTAAAAGCAAAGATTGTAAGAGAAAAAAATTATGGCGGAGGTCGACATTGTTGGTGGTTGTTTTCATTTTGAAATCCACACACAGACATAGACTATTTTAGTTTTATATTTTGTTTCTTCACATTTAGAAACAGTGGCTGCTGAAAGCGGGAACATCTTGGACACAAATTCATGAAAATGTTTCGAAACATTTCTTCTAAAAGTTTTGATTCCGTATCGAAACATTTCAAGAAACGGCTAGTGTCGCCACATTGGCAACACATGTAAAAAAGCCATATAAAGTATATAAGTTTCAAAAATGTTTACCATTTGTAGCATACCGTTTCCATTTTGTGTCAAGAAACAGTCACGACTATTAGAAACATTACCTAAAATGTGTCCAAAAATGCTACTTGGGTTAGAACATCAGGCGCAGAATAAAAATATACAGGGTTTTCACCACATACAACGCGGATTATTGTAGCTAAACTCTTAGATTTTTGGAAATTGTAAGTTTTGGGTTCGTTAAAGGACTATTGGAGCTACAATTTAAAAATATTTTTACAAGATACAGAATGGCCCAAATAAAAAAATATTAAAGTTGTATTTTTTTAAATGGAACACCCTGTATAGTATTACATTTTTAGTTTCTACGATTAAAAAAAAAGGTAAATTTGATTAAGGTTTACCGCATTTTAATATTATCGTTTTTGAAATATTTAGGTTTTTGTCAAAATACAGTAATAATTTTGATGTTTTATTTCTCCAGGCGTATGTAAGTTTTTAAAACCAAATATTGTAATGAAGTATTTATATTTATTAAATTTTGTGATGCAATAATAAAAATTATACTACCTAAAAATTTATTTTAAATAATAACTAGCTATAAACGGCAATAACTTCTTTAATTTAAATGGAACACCCTGTATATTTTATGAGAATCAGATGCACAATTTAATTGTCTATCAAATTGTATTATATCGTTTTTTACCTATGTCTTCAGGTTTTCGTAGAAAATGCATTTTCTTCTAATTTAGACCTCAATTTTTAAGGATGTAACAAATTTTTACGGGTACAGATACTAATATTGTCGATATAGTTCGTTTATGTCATTAAAAAATTTTAAAAAATGTTTAAATATTTGTAAAAGAGGACGAATTAATATGATTCCAGTATTCAAACTACATTAATTGACTGTTTGCGTTGATTAATAATAATTGCTCCAAATACTAAAAAACATAATTTTGTATGTGTATTAGATAGTGTGATAAAAAGTAACACCTTAAAAATATTATTTCATTTTTGACGGATGCTTATTTATAACAACAGAGACGTTCATTTTCATAACTTATTATTATAACGATTTCTGATGCCAAATCCACATTTATTTAGAATAATTTATTAACTAACACAATTAAATATGTAATTAATTAACATTTTGGATACCTATAGGCAGGTAATATTATCGTTTTTAGCACCTGTATATTTGTTGCTTTAAAAACAATTTAAAATGTTAATATTCCATGGGTATATTGATAAATGAGGTCTAAATTATAAGAAAATGCATTTTCTACGAAAACTTGAATAGATAGGTAAAAATGGTATAATACAATTTGCTGGACAATTAAATTCTACATCTGAGTCTCCTAAAATATACAGAGTGTTCTATTTAAATTAAACAAGTTATTGCCGTTTAAAGCTAGAAATTATTTAAAATAAATTTTTAGACACTCTGTATGAGGTAGTACTATTTTTATTATTGCAACACAATAACTAATCAATAATTAAACTTAAGTAAATATTTCCCTTGGAGAAATGAAGCCTTAAAATTTTTACTGCAATTTCACAAAATTGAAAATATTTCAAAAACGGTAAGGTTTAAGGGTAATAAAACTTAATCAAATTTACGTTTATTTTAATCATAGAAACTAAAAATGTAATAATATACAGGGTGTTCCATTTAAAAAAATACAACTTTGATATTTTTTATTTATTTGGGACACTCTGTATCATGTACAAATATTTTTAAATTGTAGTTCTAATTGTCCTTCAACGAATCGAAAACTTACAATTTGTAAAAATCTAATCGTTTAGCTACAATACTCCGTGTCGTATGTGGTGAACAACCCTGTATTTAATTTGACATATAAAGTACTAAAAAAAATTATGAGCGTCGTGTCGTTTCCAAAATCAGTTATTATTATTGTTAATTAAACATATTTGGCAACTTTTTGATTAGCACGCTGTTAAAAGTGTATTCCCCTATTCAAAAATATACGTAAAAATTAGGTTTTGATTTTTGATTAAAATTATGATGAGCGTAATAATCCTGCGGCCGGATCCTGTACCACAACCTGTACTATAAGCTTATAGTAAATTAAATAATTATCTTCGGATCTAATGCAAATAAATGAAATATTTTGTAATTAAAGCACGTTTACATACTTACCTGATAATTTATCTATAATTTGTTTTAAACTGGGCTGCATGATTATAACACAAAGAAAAAAAGCCATTGAAATGGTATTTGCTAAGTAAGTTCTTTATTCTTGTTAATATGTATGTCAGTTAAGCGATTAAAAACATTAGATACTTGTTAAAAAATTTCCGTGTATAAGTAGGCCACTGATAGCTTTAGTAGTTGACATTTCGTCATATTTAATATGTATAGGAATGAAGTTTCTAGAACTTATAAGTCTAAGGTGTCTAAGTTTATTTGGTCCAGACTTTAAATTTATTTTGAACCAGGGTTGGCATGATATAAATCTAATGATTTAAATCATGATTTAAATCGTGATTTAAATCTAGTGATTTTTTTAATTTTAATCATGTGATTTAAATTAAAAAAAATTATTGAAACTTTATAATAAATCAAAAAATAACTTAAAAAGTTATAAAAATGTGTCTTAGAAAACTATAAAAAATATTTCTATAACAGATATAACAGCTAATATATAGAAAAATAATTGTAAATGTTATAATACTATATAAAAATATTTATTCATCAATTTAAATGTTGGAACGATTTTTGAAGTAATTTCGTGTGAATCCATTATACCGCTAAACGCAGGGATTTGTGTTAAAAGTTATGTATAAGCAAGTATATTAGGAAATTAGGAAGGCAAAACTTTGTATTTTCCAAAAGTATCTCGATCGTAAGTTCAAGAGAAGTAGCCTTAAAATTGTTCCATTTTTGTTTTGTATTAAATGTACCATTTTTCTTCCATAAAATGGATTAAGTGGTTAAAAAATAAAATTCTTATATTTCTTTATATCATGAAACGCAATAGGTTACTAATTGACCAGATACTTTTTATCTATTAGATATGCTATAAAATCTGGTAATTAACCACAATTCGACCATTGTAAATACCCGACAAATTCCGCAAGGCCGATGCTTTTCACTGATAAGAAAAAAAATGTTTGTTTAGATAATTTCGAGATATTTTTCTTTCTGAATGGACATTTTTAAAGTATTTTATATTCTTTTGTCAGCTTGATCTATTATACTGGTCGCTCGTATCGAAGTTCTGTTTCTTCTAGTTTTAAAAAATGTTCTTATTTCTTTATAGTTGTAGTGGTTGTAGTGTAAAATTAGATTAATTTTATTAAGTTTAATTATAATGTTTAGTGTAGAATACCAGAAATAGTTTAGTAGGTGAAGGGATAATTTGGTTATTTTTTTCTTTTTGTTTGATTAATTAGTAAGTTTATAATTTTTTCAGTGTAAAATACAAGAAGTAGTTGTGTAGTGTTTTTATAAGAGATTATATTCGTTTATTTTGTAGATGTGTAGTAGGTGAAGTATTTGGATATTTTTTCTTTTTGTTTTTCTTCTAATTGTAGTAATTCTATTAAGTATTGTGATAGATACGCTATATATATTCCTTCAACTTCGTTGAAAAGTGCGTTATCGTATAATTTTGGTTTTCTGGTAGTAGAATATACGAAAAAAAAATCTGATCAAATTTATTTTAAATTAAATTAATCGAGTCTTATTAATCAAATTAATCTAGTCAAATAAAAATAATAGTTAGTTTCTAAATACTATACAGGATGAGTTTCCTACGATGTTCTCTATGGGTATCTCAGAAACTACTGGAGATAGAAAGTCGGTTAAATGGGGAAAGAATTGCAGTTTTGTGGGATCATAAATATGCGCCTTTCGGATTTTTCGAAGAAGTTCAAGGCTTACTAGATATTTCGAAAAACACAAATTTTGTACGATCGAATAAAAACGGCGTCAACGATGGCTATGAAATGAAGATTGTTGTCAATTTTATATGTAAAATTATATGGGAAATATCATCGATCGTCATTTCATAGCCATCGCTGACGCCGTTTTTATTCGATCATATGGTATTTTAGACAAAAAAATTTCAGATAAAAGTTGTAGATAATCACATACCTAATGAGTTTGTGTTTTCTGTTTTTTTTTCTAAAGCCTGTCATTTTTGACATATGACACAAAACATTATGTGCGTTGTTTTTTAAATGGAAATCCTAGTTAGCCATGACTTAATAAAAGCGCCATTCTTTAAGCTTTTCAGCGATATAGGTATAATATTTTTTTTCGAAAAATTACAAGTTATAGCCAATTCTTTTCTTTCTTGGCTAATTCCCATACCAATAATACCATGCCAATTAGTTGGCATCAAAAATGTAAAAAGTTTTATGTTTTCAAAAAAAATATCCTAAAATTCGTAAAGCTCTTCTTTTATAAACCTGCATTAAATCAAATTAACATAGGTATGTAACTTTTTTTTTAAATATTAATTAACAGCAATTAGCATTATCATAAATTATAAATAATGTACCAACATATCGAAATAATAATTTCTTTGTTAATACGGTTTAGAATTCTTAAAATAGCGGGCAAAAATAATCCACAATTTACAATAAAATAAAAGTTTCGTGTAAATTTCTTAATCAGCTGATCATTATTAAAGTTCGCAGAAACCCGGGGCTCTATTATTACATTACTCTAAGAAAAAGAACGAAAATAATCGATATTTTTGACTCCGCCCCGAAAGGTTCACGATTTGTCCTCCAGTTGGCAGCACATTTTGTCTAGTCGGTTGAACAACTTTAAAAATATATAAACAAGGATATAAGCAAGTATAAGTGACAAAAAGTCGCTGTTCTAATACATATCATTCGCAGTGTAGTGCAGAACTAGGTTCTCCTGATATAGAGACTATATCTTCATTCCCGAGAAATTATAATCGTTGTCAGAAAATATGTTGTTTTATATATTTTTTTGTGAAACGGTTGTATGTTTCCAAATTCCTACCGACATTTTGATCAGAAGTAAGTTCTTTACACTTTGACATTAGATAATACTAACTTCCTTCTCGAATTAAGACTATTTCCGAACAATAGCGTATTGATTTATTAGGAGTAAACATTATTTTTTTTTGACGATGCTGTACCTTTGAAGGACCATTGTAAAGCTATTCCGACGTTACAGGGAGGCACAAAAAGTACATTTTTACTCCGAATAGAACATACTCTTTTTTTAAAACATTACAAATAATTTTTTACAATTTGAAACATTGCTAATAATATAAACAGTAATCAAGCAACAATTTGTACACTCGTTGAATTTGACTATTAATATTTTTAGCCGACCATATCAATAGGTATGGTAGGCTATTAAGATCGGCAAAAAAAAGTTTTTTTAATTTCACTCAAAATGAGTTATTTGGCTCATAAATGACCTAAATACAAAATATATTCATGGTGTCTGTCTGTCCGTCTGTAACACGATATCTCAAAAATCGCTGAACCGATTTTAACCAAATTTGGCACAAAAATACTGTGACACCCGAGAATCTGTCCATTAGTTTTTGGTGGGGTTGGGGGGTTAGTAAGGGGGTATGGGAGGGG
>NW_022147107.1:7687-47730 GCF_002938485.1 Sitophilus oryzae
CTCGGTACTTCGTTCAGTTACGTATTGCTATGCGATCCATAATGAGAATTTGACCAAAATACCAAGTATGTGGGGCCAAATGTGCCAAAAAAGTGTTTTCGAAGCAACTAGTATTAGCCATTTTTTCTTGATTATGATTTTCAATTTGATTAAAAATAATAAATCTACAGACAATCTGGTTTCCGTCATATAACGAATATTCCAACGCAATGGGATATTACAAAAAATATTTTGTTTTTTTTTTTTTTTTTTTTTTTTTTTTTTTTTTATTACAAAAATTATTTCTTTTTTTTTTTTTTTGTATGAATTACTATGGCGTTTTGAAAAGAGTATCAAGAAAATTGTTATATGTAGCTTGAACCTACAACCTTTACATTAGTAGACGCGAGCTGTACATACGTACTTGATAAATATGTATATCGATGTTTAACTATTCGGTATTAAACTAAAAGAATTTCGGACGTCATTATCTTTATTTATTTTTGATTAACACAACGTTTCGGTAAGAGGGATCACTGACCGTTATCAAATGTAAACTAATCTAATTCTAAAATTACTATTGCCTATTAAATTACTATTTTATTGTCTACGCAGAATATCTACATTGGTGCTTTTTATCAGTGGTTGCCATATCGTATATATTTCCGTACTAGAATTGCTAAAGATGTTATTATTGTTTGCTATAAAAATGGCTTCTTCAAATTTACGCCATGACTTTCCTTATGGACAACTCGAGCTTCCGACCACTTTATATAGTGCTGTTTTGACCAAACATGGTCCGCAATACCTGACTTCGTTGTTTCACATTTTTGTACATGTTTTTTGTGTTAGCAAAATCAAATATAGAGGACATTTAGTCTCTTCAATATACGACTCATCGTATTTTCAGGGTACCTGGTAGATGCATTCTTTCTCTTGTTTCAATGATTCTGGCCTTGTTTTTGTTAGGACTCTTCATAGAGTCGATCCAGATTTGAATACAGTTTTATTGCTATATTTTTTGGCTATTCGTCTGATATTTTCTGACGTTCTTTTACATATGGAATAGTCAAGAGAGAGAGAGAGAGCATCCTCCTCAGGTCAATGAACCAATGAATCAGTTTTATAATTTGATATAATTTTATCTAGGGACCTCTCAGGGTAACCAGTGTGAAGCAAATCCGCTTGAATATTGTTTAATTCAACATTGGCTCTTCACATTTGACGCTTGGTTACCGCATATGGTGTTTGCTCGATGGTATAAAATGGTTTGTCGTAATTTACTAACCAGTTTTAATCATCAGCAGATGATTGAAACTAATTTGTATTGAATTTGTGTTTTATATTTATAAAATAACTTTATAATTGCATGAATATTCTATAAATAATAAAAAATGCGTGAATGTAAAAGTACATCGTAAAAAATAAACTACAAAGAATGTTTAATCAATGTAAAACTAAATTATTATTTATCATAGAAATATCCAGGCTTTACAAGAACACCTATACACTTTATATTAACATTTATACTATTACAGATATGAATTTTTATTAACAATTAACAAAAAGTAACAAATCTACGTTCAGGATGGAACAAGTAGAATATTATTACTCATTATGAAAAAGACAAAGTTAATAGTCGAAACGTCATGAAATAATCTTTTTTCTTTTATCAATAAATAAAAATTAATGGATTAAATCTCTAAAATATTTATTTACACCTGACCTCAAACCAAGAATAAAATTTACTTAAAATTTCTATTAATATGTGATTTTATTTTAGGAGAAAATAATTTTATTTCATACCCAAATGAGTTTGAATAATGCAAGAAAATTTATCAAATATCCTTTCAACTAGAGCCAATGTTGGTCTCTATCGATTCTAACCCAATGGTATTATACAAAAAGTAGAATGTAGTATATTTAGGAGGGTTGTGATAAAGGTTTAAGTAAGGTAGTTGTGATAGGAGTTAATCACCGCGACCTTATAGATCTATTCTGTGTTCCTCTTTCTTGAGTTATAATGAGTTATAACTCATCATACAGTCTCAGGCCTTTAAAAACAGAGGCCAGCTCTCCATTCTCGGCATCAGCCGTACCAAATTCCATGGCACGAACGGTCGTCGCATCGTCTCGGCGCACTCCTCACAGAATTTGCATTTGCCGTTATGTCTCAGCTTCAGCCTACAGAGGTGTTCGTTGAGGAGACAGTGTCCTGTTAGAAACCTCCTGTCGTGACAATCCGAAGATTGTTTTTAATCAAATAGTACAAAAAGTAATGATACAAAAAGTAGGCCTCTTATTTGTTTCATACTCTTCCATATCAGTGGAAATAACTTATTTATATTCAGTAAAACAAACACTGTAATACATTTTATGTAATATATTCCTCGAACGCCTTATCGGGTTTTATTAAGACAAACGTTGCGTGTTTATAAAAATCACCTTTGTAAAACCTCTTATTGCGGCGATTTTTTCAGGCGGCGATTAGGAGAAAAACGTCAAGGCTCGATACTTCGTTCGCACAAAGATATAAAACCGATCGGCAACGGGTAGCGTAGCGGGTAGAGAATATTTTCCAATCGGAATAAAACAATTGCAATCAATTCGAAGTGGGCAGCGAGAAATATATGAGTGCTTAAACAGATTGGTGGTCCCGGGATATCCAGAAGTTTTGAGAGTTCGTGGTTTTTCCGTATTTTTACGAATGCATTTCCGAAAGACGGTAATGGTTTTCTTGTTAAATTATGAGGTTCCTGTATTTATCAAAAGAAGTTATTCTTTCTAAGTTTACACTATTTCTTCGGGAAACGAATTTGATTTATTGTTTCTCCGGATATTTTATCATAACGCCAATCCAATATGGTGTATCCAATTTACAATGGGTAAGTTAAAGCTAGTGGCTGCGTCTGGTTCAATACTTAGTCATCTAAAATAAATTGTAGTAACGTTCAAAAACGTTGGGCGTTGTTGCGTTTCGATATGATGGCACGGAATTTACTAAAATGTGTTGTCTTTAAAAATTGCAAGCTGATATCATTTTTATATTTTGTGAAATTGCTAAATCAAATCGCGAGTTACCAGTGCATTGATTGTATATGCACAGGAACGGGCTTAATAAGTCAAACACCGCTAGAGTGTCGATTAGGCAATTATATCTATTCACATAAGCAGTGAACGAAGCGATCAGGCGACGCGGTAGAATGAATCTGATTTTTTTAGAATTTAGAATGAGTGGGAGGGGATTAATCACTGCGACCTTACAGATCCATTGTGTCCCCCTTTCTTGAGTCATAACTCATCATACAGTCCCAGGGCTTTGACAAAAGCCAGTATCTGGGACGGTTTTATAGAGGGTAGTTCTCCATCTCCAATATCAGTCGTACCAAAATTCATGGCACGAATGGTTGTCGTCTCGGCGCACTTAGTGATGAGGTGTACTGGTGTTTCCCCATCTTCCCCACAGAATTTGCATTCGCGGTTTCTTCTTTGTTTCAATCTACTGAGGTGTTCATTGAGGAGACAGTGTCCTGTTTAAAACCCCGTGACAATCCGAAGATTGTTCTTA
Organism: Sitophilus oryzae; assembly: GCF_002938485.1. Lineage (NCBI taxonomy): Eukaryota > Metazoa > Arthropoda > Insecta > Coleoptera > Curculionidae > Sitophilus > Sitophilus oryzae. The sequence goes on from NW_022147107.1 coordinate 11,235, forward strand.
CTTAAACCCAGGAAGATCTGTGATTTTCCTTGATCATAAGCCCTCAGAAACTTCTTCGAGTGTCTTAGACCGTTGCAAGATTTCCATTCCAGGTTGCGGATGGAATCTTCCAAGTTCTTGAGTTCCGCCTTGAGTTGGTTACCACTTGGAAAGCAGAACGGTTCTGGTCCAGTTAGTGGAGTGTTCGCTCCTTCCCTAGCTAGACTATTTGCTTTTTCATTGCCTTCTATCCCTTGGTGAGCAGGCACCCAGAGTAGGAGGACTTTGTTTTCTTTGCCTAATTTATTCAGCTTCTCTATGCATTCTTTGACCAAGAATGCATAGAGAATCTGATGAAAGATGACAACACGCGTGGGATTGGTAAATGGCAGGTTTTTTCTGTAACGAATAAGTAATATATTGGAGTTTTTAAGTAATATGATCGCAATTTTGTCGTAAAACATGAATGTTTCGGTCTTGTCGTTGTTTTGTCTGCTTGGTCTGGACCCGGCATTAGTAACGCCCAAAAAACGTTAGGCGTTGTCGCGTTTCTATAGAGGAGCACGGAATTTACTAAAAAGTGCTGTTTTTAAAAATTGCAAGCTAATACCATTTTCATATTTTGTGAAATATATATGTTTCAATCCGACACTCATAAGTCAAATAGCGAGTTACAAGTGCTCTGATTGTGTATGCACAGGAGCGGGTTTAATAAATCGAATATCGCTCGAGTGTCGATGTCGATTAGGCAATTAGATCTATTCGGATAAGTAGTGGACGAAGCAATCAGGCGACGCGGTAGAATAAACTGATGAAATATGACAACACTAGTGGGATTGGCATATGGTAGGTTTGTTCTGTAACCATTAAGTAATATATTCTGATCTTTCAGAATATATTACTAAGCTCCATTAGAATTATGCTAACATCCAGTTATTACTGGATGTTAGCATATTTCTTATGGAGCTTGTATTACTATAAAGTCCAGAACAATATATCGTGGGCGTACAAGGAAAACCATGTAAGTCCAAAAACTAAATAGGTGAGAAAAAGTGATTTTAATGTTTGAAGTGATATGTAAAATCCAATTTTATTTTTTGACTGCACTAAAAGAAATCGGTTGACATTAGGGTTATTTAGGGCTAATTTAGGCTAAATTAAAATACAGGGGTTTTAAGAACAAATTGTTTATTGACATTTTTTTATAATAATCTGACTTAATGGATTTTTCTGAAAAAAAACTTAAATTTTACTGGAGTTAGTGGGTTTTTCTTGATTGGCTCCTTTAGGGATCATTGGGTTTAGGGATTTTTTGGATCAAGATTTAGGGATTTTTTGGGATCAAATAATGAGCCAAAGGCTCATTATCGGAATCACAATCGCTTTCTTGATCGGGAATTCCCACAGATCCTTCTTGAACATCTTTGCAGACTGTTAAAAAAATTCATAAATCCATTAAGTGCACTTAATAGATTTCTCTGAGCGAAATTTAGCGTCTGTGGACTTAGTTATTTTGAAGCTAATAATATCTCGTATATTTGAACGGTATTGGACTTAAAGGATATTTAATATGAGAGGTTATACCTAAATAGATTTAGTAATGTGAAAAAACGATTTTACGAAAAAGTGGACTTACATGGTTTTCCTTGTACGCCCACGATATGTACCTGTCACTGATATCAATAGTGAAGAAAAACTGAGATGTTAGTGATTATATTTTCATTGTAAAGGAATTATAGCTCTTAGAATAAGATAGCATTTTACTATGTAACATCATTTCATTATATAGCAGAGTATAATTTTCGACACTACTATTCTTTTATATGAATGAATATATTAGACAATATCGGTATCTCTAAATAAATAGTTTCGAAATTCTCTTATCTTACTAATGTATTTTTTTCAAACATCACAAAAGTATTAATTTTTGCAACGTGATTGACAATATAAAATATGATATCATTTTTATATTTTGTGAAATTGCTAAATCAAATCGCGAGTTACCAGTGCATTGATTGTATATGCACAGGAACGGGCTTAATAAATCAAACACCGCTAGAGTGTCGATTAGGCAATTATATCTATTCACATAAGCAGTGAACGAAGCGATCAGGCGACGCGGTAGAATGAATCTGATTTTTTTTAGAATTTAGAATGAGTGGGAGGGGGTTAATCACTGCGACCTTACAGATCCATTGTGTCCCCTTTCTTGAGTCATAACTCATCATACAGTCCCAGGGCTTTGACAAAAGCCAGTATCTGGGACGGTTTTATAGAGGGTAGTTCTCCATCTCCAATATCAGTCGTACCAAAATTCATGGCACGAATGGTTGTCGTCTCGGCGCACTTAGTGATGAGGTGTACTGGTGTTTCCCCATCTTCCCCACAGAATCTGCATTCGCCGTTTCTTCTTTGTTTCAATCTACTGAGATGTTCATTGAGGAGACAGTGTCCTGTTTAAAACCCCGTGACAATCCGAAGATTGTTCTTACTTAAACCCAGGAAGATCTGTGATTTTTCTTGATCATAAGCCCTCAGAAACTTCTTCGAGTGTCTTAGACCGTTGCAAGATTTCCATTCCAGGTTGCGGATGGAATCTTCCAAGTTCTTGAGTTCTGCCTTGAGTTGGTTACCACTTGGAAAGCAGAACGGTTCTGGTCCAGTTAGTGGAGTGTTCGCTCCTTCCCTAGCTAGACTATTTGCTTTTTCATTGCCTTCTATCCCTTGGTGAGCAGGCACCCAGAGTAGGAGGACTTTGTTTTCTTTGCCTAATTTATTCAGCTTCTCTATGCATTCTTTGACCAAGAATGCATAGAGAATCTGATGAAAGATGACAACACGCGTGGGATTGGTAAATGGCAGGTTTTTTCTGTAACGAATAAGTAATATATTGGAGTTTTTAAGTAATATGATCGCAATTTTGTCGTAAAACATGAATGTTTCGGTCTTGTCGTTGTTTTGTCTGCTTGGTCTGGACCCGGCATTAGTAACGCCCAAAAAACGTTAGGCGTTGTCGCGTTTCTATAGAAGACCACGGAATTTACTAAAAAGTGCTGTTTTTAAAAATTGCAAGCTAATACCATTTTTATATTTTGTGAAATATATAGGTTTCAACCCGACACTCATAAGTCAAATAGCGAGTTACAAGTGCTCTGATTGTGTATGCACAGGAGCGGGCTTAATTAATCGAATATCGCTCGAGTGTCGATGTCGATTAGGTAATTAGATCTATTCGGATAAGTAGTGGACGAAGCAATCAGGCGACGCGGTAGAATAAACTGATGAAATATGATAACACTAGTGGGATTGGCATATGGTAGGTTTGTTCTGTAACCATTAAGTAATATATTCTGATCTTTCAGAATATATTACTAAGCTCCATAAGAAATATGCTAACATCCAGTTCTTACTGGATGTTAGCATATTTCTTATGGAGCTTGTATTACTATAAAGTCCAGAACAATATATGTACCTGTCACTGATATCAATAGTGAAGAAAAACTGAGATGTTAGTGATTATATTTTCATTGTAAAGGAATTATAGCTCTTAGAATAAGATAGCATTTTACTATGTAACATCATTTCATTATATAGCAGAGTATAATTTTCGACACTACTATTCTTTTATATGAATGAATATATTAGACAATATCGGTATCTCTAAATAAATAGTTTCGAAATTCTCTTATCTTACAAATGTATTTTTTTTCAAACAGCACAAAAGTATTAATTTTTGCAACGTGATTGACAATATAAAATAGTCATTTTAACGCCTAGGCATAAAAGTGATGCACTTTTACGCCTAAGCATAAAAGTACGAAAAAATATTATTAATCTGACAAAGTGTCAAACTCAACGAGCGCAACCATAGTTTCTCGATATATAATTGGTGTGAACTTTTAAATATTTTTATATTATTTGAAACGTTTAAAATTGTTTAAAAAATATTCGTGGCGATTGAAAAAGGCATAGTATATTCTATTCGGAGTAAAATTGACGTTTTGTACCTCAGCTGTATGTCAAATGTACAGCCTGTCCACGAAAAGTGCCATTTATACTCCTAATAAAACAATATACTATTATTGTAGTTAATAATGTTATTTTTGTATTACTACGATTGCTTTACAATACACTTTACATTAACATTTATACTATTACAAATTTAAATTTTTATTAATATGTGATTTTATTTTAGGAGAAAATAATATTATTTCATACCTGAATCAGTATGAATAATGTAAGAAAATTCCCCAACAATATTTTCCAACTAGAACCAGTGTTGGTCTCTATGGATTCTAAATCCAAAAGTAAAACCCTAAAATTCTTTTTCTTATTTTATACTCTTGTATATCAATGGAAAACAAACACTATAATACATTTTATGTAATATATTCCTTGAATGCCTTATCGGGTTTTATTAAGACAAACGTTGCCTGTTTATAAAAATCACCTTTGTAAAGGCCCTTATTGCGGCGATTTTTTCCAGGAGAAAAACGTCAAGGCTCGATACCTCGTTCGCACAAAGATATAAAACCGATCGGCAACGGGTAGCGCAGCGGGTAGAGAATATTTTCCAATCGGACTAAAACGATTGCAATCAATTCGAAGTGGGCAGCGAGAAATATATGAGTGCTTAAATAGATTGGTGGTCCCGGGATCTCCAGAAGTTTTGAAAGTTCGTGGTTTTTCCGTATTTTTACGAATGCATTTCTGAAAGACGGTAATGGTTTTCTTGTTAAATTATGAGGTCCGTGTATTTATCAAAAGAAGTTATTCTTTCTAAGTTTACACTATTTCTTCGGGAAACGAATTTGATTTATTGTTTCTCCGGATATTTTATCATAACGCCAATCCAATATGGGTAAGTTAAAGCTAAGGGCTGCGTCTGGTTCAATACTTAGTCATCTAAAATAAATTGTTAGTAACGTTCAAAAACGTTGGGCGTTGTTGCGTTTCGATATGATGGCACGGAATTTACTAAAATGTGTTGTCTTTAAAAATTGCAAGCTGATATCATTTTTATATTTTGTGAAATTGCTAAATCAAATCGCGAGTTACCAGTGCATTGATTGTATATGCACAGGAACGGGCTTAATAAATCAAACACCGCTAGAGTGTCGATTAGGCAATTATATCTATTCACATAAGCAGTGAACGAAGCGATCAGGCGACGCGGTAGAATGAATCTGATTTTTTTTAGAATTTAGAATGAGTGGGAGGGGGGTTAATCACTGCGACCTTACAGATCCATTGTGTCCCCCTTTCTTGAGTCATAACTCATCATACAGTCCCAGGGCTTTGACAAAAGCCAGTATCTGGGACGGTTTTATAGAGGGTAGTTCTCCATCTCCAATATCAGTCGTACCAAAATTTATGGCACGAATGGTTGTCGTCTCGGCGCACTTAGTGATGAGGTGTACTGGTGTTTCCCCATCTTCCCCACAGAATTTGCATTCGCGGTTTCTTCTTTGTTTCAATCTACTGAGGTGTTCATTGAGGAGACAGTGTCCTGTTTAAAACCCCGTGACAATCCGAAGATTGTTCTTACTTAAACCCAGGAAGATCTGTGATTTTTCTTGATCATAAGCCCTCAGAAACTTCTTCGAGTATCTTAGACCGTTGCAAGATTTCCATTCCAGGTTGCGGATGGAATCTTCCAAGTTCTTGAGTTCCGCCTTGAGTTGGTTACCACTTGGAAAGCAGAACGGTTCTGGTCCAGTTAGTGGAGTGTTCGCTCCTTCCCTAGCTAGACTATTTGCTTTTTCATTGCCTTCTATCCCTTGGTGAGCAGGCACCCAGAGTAGGAGGACTTTGTTTTCTTTGCCTAATTTATTCAGCTTCTCTATGCATTCTTTGACCAAGAATGCATAGAGAATCTGATGAAAGATGACAACACGCGTGGGATTGGTAAATGGCAGGTTTTTTCTGTAACGAATAAGTAATATATTGGAGTTTTTAAGTAATATGATCGCAATTTTGTCGTAAAACATGAATGTTTCGGTCTTGTCGTTGTTTTGTCTGCTTGGTCTGGACCCGGCATTAGTAACGCCCAAAAAACGTTAGGCGTTGTCGCGTTTCTCTATAAGAGCACGGAATTTACTAAAAAGTGATGTTTTTAAAAATTGCAAGCTAATACCATTTTTATATTTTGTGAAATATATAGGTTTCAATCCGACACTCATAAGTCAAATAGCGAGTTACAAGTGCTCTGATTGTGTATGCACAGGAGCGGGCTTAATAAATCGAATATCGCTCGAGTGTCGATGTCGATTAGGCAATTAGATCTATTCGGATAAGTAGTGGACGAAGCAATCAGGCGACGCGGTAGAATAAACTGATGAAATATGACAACACTAGTGGGATTGGCATATGGTAGGTTTGTTTTGTAACCATTAAGTAATATATTCTGATCTTTCAGAATATATTACTAAGCTCCATAAGAAATATGCTAACATCCAGTTCTTACATCCAGTTAGAACTGGATGTTAGCATATTTCTTATGGAGCTTGTATTACTATAAAGTCCAGAACAATATATGTACCTGTCACTGATATCAATAGTGAAGAAAAACTGAGATGTTAGTGATTATATTTTCATTGTAAAGGAATTATAGCTCTTAGAATAAGATAGCATTTTACTATGTAACATCATTTCATTTTATAGCAGAGTATAATTTTCGACACTACTATTCTTTTATATGAATGAATATATTAGACAATATCGGTATCTCTAAATAAATAGTTTCGAAATTCTCTTATCTTACAAATGTATTTTTTTTCAAACATCACAAAAGTATTAATTTTTGCAACGTGATTGACAATATAAAATAGTCATTTTAACGCCTAGGTATAAAAGTGATGCACTTTTACGCCTAAGCATAAAAGTACGAAAAAATATTATTAATCTGACAAAGTGTCAAACTCAACGAGCGCAACCATAGTTTCTCGATATATAATTGGTGTGAACTTTTAAATATTTTTATATTATTTGAAACGTTTAAAATTGTTTAAAAAATATTCGTGGCGATTGAAAAGGGCATAGTATATTCTATTCGGAGTAAAATTGACGTTTTGTACCTCAGCTGTATGTCAAATATACAGCCTGTCCACGAAAAGTGCCATTTATACTCCTAATAAAACAATATACTATTATTGTAGTTAATAGTGTTATTTTTGTATTACTACGATTGCTTTACGATACACATTACATTAACATTTATACTATTACAAATTTAAATTTTTATTAATATGTGATTTTATTTTAGGAGAAAATAATATTATTTCATACCTGAATGAGTATGAATAATGTAAGAAAATTCCCCAACAATATTTTCCAACTAGAACCAGTGTTGGTCTCTATGGATTCTAAATCCAAAAGTAAAAACCTAAAATTCTTTTTCTTATTTTATACTCTTCTATATCAATGGAAAACAAACACTATAATACATTTTATGTAATATATTCCTTGAATGCCTTATCGGGTTTTATTAAGACAAACGTTGCCTGTTTATAAAAATCACCTTTGTAAAGGCCCTTATTGCGGCGATTTTTTCCAGGAGAAAAACGTCAAGGCTCGATACCTCGTTCGCACACAGATATAAAACCGATCGGCAACGGGTAGCGCAGCGGGTAGAGAATATTTTCCAATCGGACTAAAACGATTGCAATCAATTCGAAGTGGGCAGCGAGAAATATATGAGTGCTTAAATAGATTGGTGGTCCCGGGATCTCCAGAAGTTTTGAGAGTTCGTGGTTTTTCCGTATTTTTACGAATGCATTTCTGAAAGACGGTAATGGTTTTCTTGTTAAATTATCAGGTCCGTGTATTTATCAAAAGAAGTTATTCCTTCGAAGTTTACATTATTCCTTCGAAAAACGAATTTGATTTATTGTTTTTCCGGATATTTTATCATAACGCCAATTCGATATGGATAAGTTAAAGCTAGTGGCTGCAACTGGTTCAATACTTAGTCGTCGAAAATAAGTTGTTAGTAACGCTCAAAAAACGTTGGGCGTTGTCACGTTCTTATATAAGGGTGCGGAATTTACTAAAATGTGTGGTTATGTTAAAAATTTAGTGGTTAGGTTTAAAAATTGCATTATATTCTGAAAGAACTGGATGTTAACATATGTTTTATGGAGCTTGTATTACTATAAAGTCCAGAACAATATCTGTACCTGTCACTGATATCGATAGTGAAGAAAAGCTGAAAACAGTTCATTTAGTGATTGTATTTTCATTGTAAAGGAATTATAGGTCTTATACAGGGTGCCCCAGAAATAAGTGCAAGCATTTTAAGGGGTGGTAGACCTCGATAAAAAAACATATTTTCTCGTTATCGTTTTTCAAATAAGTCCAAAATAACGGAGTTATTTTACTTTGAAAATTTCCAAAAAAAATTTAAGAGAACGACTGGATCTTTTTTCTTGTAAATTTAATCTAATACCTATGTTGCCATATTATCAAGGAATTATGGTTTTTAACTAAAAACTAAAAAAATAAACTAACCAAAAATTTCAAATTTTCAAAAATTTTTTTTCGCGAAAAAAAAATCATAAGCGTGTTTCTGGGGTTGAACTATACTACCAGTTAAAATACTTGCACTTATTTCTGGGAGACCCTGTATAATAACATTTCATTATACAGGGTCGCTGTAATATATGGGAAAGGTCGATTATTAAGTAAACTATGTATAAGAGGTACCGCAAAATTAATATAGACCAGGGACATGCAGATGGGTTATCAGTGGAATATTTTTCAATAAAAAAAACATGTGCACCACTGATTGTTTTTCTTTTGATACCAAAATATTTAGGCCGTTTAATGTTAATTAAAAGTTATCTCTTGATATTTTGTCGAATTCGGCATCCTTGATGAGATAAACGCAATTTTACTAATCACAATTAATGTATATATATATATATATATATATATATATATATATATATATATATTATATAATAACGTAATCACAATTAATAAAATAAAAATTAAATCAATAAATTATATATTTTACCGAATTTATTATTTAATATCATAACGTAATCACAATTAATAAAATAAAATTAAATCAATAAATTATATATTTTACCGAATTTATTATTTAATATCCTTACTATTAGTTATTATTTCTATTAGTCCAACCTACAGCAATTTAATTAAAAAATAATTATATTTAAAATAATTACAAAAACCCTAATTTAAAAAGTTTTAACATCCTGTAACTCTCTAACTATGCATTTTCGTACCCATGTTATAGGAACTTTTTTTCATATTTTTTGATGACGAACCAATGAGATCCTTTAAAACTTTCGCAAGTTAAATGATACTAAATTTTTTTAAAGGTTGCTATTGACTTACACCAGGCAAATTAATAAAATTGCGTTTATCTCATCAAGGAGGCTGACATCGACAAAATATCAAGAGACAACTTTTAATCGGCATTAAACTGTTTACACTATTTCGCTAACAAGAGAAAAAAAGTCGGCGGCGTACACGATTACTTTAGAAAAATATTCGAGTGATAACCCATATGCACGTCCCTGGTGGATATATAGACATTTTTTAGCTTTAAAATATGTCGCATTTATAGAAGTTTTACCCTCAAAATTTCATTCGAAACGCTAACAGTACTTGGAAAAAAATTATAATAAATTGAAAAATTACTAAGATTTTAACACCCTATAGCTACGAAACAAAGCAAAATCGTGTAACAGTCAAATTTCCTCACAACGACCTCTGTGTGCTAGCTCATAAATTATCGCAAATAACTATATATTATATAGTTCTCTATCTATATCCTGAAGGGAGATTTCCGGTTGAAATCTGATTTTGTGAAGGAAATCGAATCCTTGCATCACTTCTTGTGTATCCACCGTCAAAATATCGTGTCGTGAAGAACTGGCTGCCGTTTCGTGAAGCATTCCCTGTTGGTGAATAGCAGGTCTTCGTAAAGAAGGATTAAGGCTTCCGAAACACATTTGGTCAGAGACGTGGTTGGGTTTTGATGATTTTTATGGACCGCCGACCAATTTCCGCAATGGGATTAAAATAGCAAAATTTTTCCGACCGATATTCTGATTCCACGTGCCCAAGAAGTCCCAGAATAGTTCCAAGGTATACTATATTTCTTCTGCCTATTCTAAGTCAATGCTCAATTGATTTTTATTTGTATTGTTGACTGGTTTTCGACTTTTCCACGCCCACGTGGTGTAGAAAGATTAGTTGAGTGTTATCTTTCTTAAATCTTATTTGGTTGTTCGTAATTGTAGAGCAAGAAGACCGATCCAGACCGTAGCACAAAACAGTCTAGAATTCCATCCGTTCCTGTTGTCCGTTTAGAGGTACCCGTTGGACATCATAATCCCTCGTTGAGGTAAGGTTCAGATTTGATTAGTCCTTCTTTATTACCTTTATTAACTCCTACACGTTGTGCTAGTCCATGTTCTATAATTGAGGCACTTTTCTAAGACAACCAATATTATTTAGGGTTTCTATGTTTACCATTTGCAACCTCAACAACTTGCATTTCATCTGTACATCTGCTGACATATGTGGGCTCCAGTGACAGTACACCGAGCTGTAGCCACCCTTAGCTATACACCGTAGCTCAACCGGAGGAAGTTTCAGAAATTTTAAGTACATACATCGAATAGAGTAAGACTGTATAATTTTATTTTAGGTTTAGATTTGCTATTTGTAAACCGCCGTTAGAGCATATTTAATTTAAGTTAAGGGGGATGACGTCTTAGTTTTAGTATAGCTTAGACCATTTTCATTTTTCATTTATTCTTATCGATTTAAATTTCTTAATATATTTCAATCATTTACATTTCATTCATTTCTTTTCTTTATAACTTTTTAATATTTTAATAAATTGCTTAAATGTTTTTAGTAGTATTATTTAGAGTCTAGTCTCATAGTTAAGTTAGAGTCACTTAAGTTTAAATAATTATAGTAATATTTGAAGTTCATGGTAGTTGCACTCAACAGTTCGAGGTTAGCGTTGAAGTCTACTTAATAGTAACATCTTTTATGCCCAGTTCATAAAATATAATCTCGTGGCGCCCTTTTATTAAGATCTTTGAACCCCGACCACCCGGCTGTTAAAATTAAAAAGCTAGTGGCCTCTATGCAACTCTTCCCGATTAAGTAAACTTGTGTTTTATTGAACTTCAAATTAGAAAAGGACGCGTTAATCGGACCCATGTTGATATGAAAAATAAATCTTATTTTTATGTGAGGAATCACCCGACGAGAGATGGCACATGTTTTTTGAAACACCCTGTGTATTACTAGCTAATTTTCAATTAATTGCTATGTATTGGTACAATAATAATTTAATTGATAGAAGAGTGTAATTTATAGCATCTTCACTTATTACTTTCTCCTTAAATGATTATTCCTAATTTGTTTATTTAAAGAAAACAATGTTAAAGCACCAACCAATAGTAATATTTAATATATTATTGGAAAGAATATTAATTTAAGTGAAGGAACAAAAGCCGTCTTGAAGATGTTGTGCTAAGAGAATGATATATCAAACCCTAGAATACAGAAGTATGTAAATTTCCCCTTCAAATATTCAAACTGACGTTCTAAAAACAAAATAAGATATATGCGGATAGAGGGTAAGAAAAATAGAATGAAATTTAGTAAGGAGGATAACTATGCAATTGTTATATCGCAATAGTGAGTACTTGAACTGAAATATGCAACATGCCAAATTTTTATGATGGATCATATATAGCACCCATATTTTATTCATATGATGTACTGTTTAGAAGTTTGTTTTTGATTATGTTTGAAAGTTGGAGAGTTGTTAGAATGTCGAGTTTTGTTACTATGACAGGTATAGCAGAATTTAATAATACAATACAATAATAAAGTTATTAGATAACTTTATCACTCTACTTAACGGGATCATTTTCTATAGTTCGAATAATAATTACCTGAGCTTCTCTAAAGAGATTTATCCAGATATTTTACAACGTTAACTGAATATTGAGTAAAGTTTTTTGCACGACAATAAATCCAACCATATTAATTCTAAATTGTGATAAATCTAATTTTATTATTATATTATTTAAAAGGCTTAATTTTAATTTTAATTTATTTTATTTGGGAGATATAACTACAAATAATGATTTAATATAATATGCTTGAAATAAATTTATATACAGGGTGAGTTTCGTGCGATGTTCTCTATGGGTATCTCGGAAACTATTGGAGATAGAGACTCGGTTAAATGGAGAAAGAATTGCAGTTTTGTGGGGTCATAAATGAAAAAAAAACAAATTTCGGCTATTTCAAAAATTGTCCCTAATTCCATTATCATCTATTTTAGACAAAAAGTTTTCAGATAAAAGTTGTAGATAATCACATCCCTAATGAGTTTGCGTTCTCCGATTTTTTCGAAAGCCTGTCATTTTTGACATATGACACAAACATATGTTTTTTTAAATGGAAACCATAGTTGGCCATGACTTCATGAAAAGCGTCATTTTTTAAGCTTTTCAGCGACATAAGCTATAATATGTTTTCTTCGAAAAATTATCGAGTTATAGCCAATTCTTATCTTTCTTGACTAATTTCACTTAGTTGGTATGGTATTCTTATTCTCTTATTATTTATAACTTATAAAAAGACAGAATATTTTATAAAACGGTCCTTTACAATTTACATTACACAAACTAAAACTAAAAATATTAGTTTTTTACTACATACACTTTAAGCTATTTAGCAAATGTTCAAAAAAACCGCTATTGTTTTGAGTACATAAAATGCGTCTTTTAAAACTGAACTACAAGCTTTTCCTACAGAATGGCCGGTCGACTTTAATAAACTTCTTCCGTACCGCCTGTTCGAGTACCTCTTTTAATTCATAAATTTGTAAACCTTGTTTTTAACTATACCGCTTAAAAATATGCATACATATGATGGTGATTGAGGAGGTCCATACAATTGGTTCACCTCTTCCTATCCCTGTGTTTGCATAATTATGATATAATTAATTTTTAACATTTCTTTCATTATGAGGGGGTATCATAATGAAAGTCATGTTAAAGCCACTCTATTGATGCGCAAGTACCTAAATTTAACTTTTCTAAAAAAACTAAATAAAGTTGACGGGTCAACGTAAATGTATGGCCAATAAAAGTTGAACCAATATTTCTCCATTTGAAAATTCATATTTATAATTTTTGTTTATTTTAATTTACAAAGTTTGGATGTGACAGTTTCACATTACTGAGAACAACGACACACAATAGTAATTTTTTGAAATCTAGGTGGATAAAAATCCGGTTTCCTTAGGTGTACCAATTTACATTTTTTATGTACATTGTAAAGATAAGAACTCATACTAAAAAAATATGCACAAACAGAAATGGTATATTAGTTGATGTTTGATAAAAAAAATATTGTATCGAGCAATTTAAAACAGGTATGGACTGCTTTGCAAATCCGAGCAGTAATAAAGTGAATTTTATTGACTTGTGTTCGCTGGGTCAAAAGATTTCAACAGTTTTAAAACATGGACGGTGTAGATCAAGGTATGTACTATTAATTAAAAATATAACACATTCAAACTTGAAAGGTTTTAATAATATAGATAATTGTTTTGTGGCCCGTGCTAAAGCGACATGTTCGGTCACCCGTAGAACACTTTTTGAAGTTTGGTGCCAAGAACCCGAAAAAATCCAAAAGGTATATGCACTTTTTAATTGGCTACTTGAGGTTTTTGGTGTAGATCATCTATCTGAGAAAGAAGAGTTATCGGTGCTAAATAAAATTCGAAAATTTTTGTATAAAGTTAGTGAAAAATGGGAAAGCTGTCATAGGATTAAAGATCAGTTTTTAAGGAAGAACAGTACGGGCTCGAACCATCTATTTCTTTTTCTGAGATACATAATATCAGGAATACAACCTCAAGTTCTCAAATTCAAACAGACACATTCCGAGGTCGGCCAAAAAAAGCATTTGAACATCTCACAAATAAAAGTAAGAAACGAAGGATTCAATATTTACGTAAACACTATTCAAAGGAGGAATTAACCTTCGCAGCACAAAATAGTTTATATCGACATGGACAACGTGGCGCTTCATAGATATTAAAAGAAGCAACCACCACATGTACTTCCTCTAAGAGAGCAATGGGTACTACTGAAGCATACGGTTCTTCCAAAAACATAGGCACATGTAAGTTAAGTAAAAAAGAAGCTCTTGCAACATATTTCGATGAAGGTCTCACAAAACGTGCTTATATCGCCATACAGCAGCGTTTACGAAGTAAAGGCTCAACAGTGTTTCCAAACTATAACAAGCTTCTTGATGCAAAAAATGAATGTTACCCAGAAAACTTAAAAGTTACAGAGATATCTGCTGAAATCGATTTGCAAAGCATTATAGATCGTACTATTAAAAGACTTTGCTTAGTACAATTGGAGGTACTGGAAAGTCATATAAATTGCCTGGATTTTGTGGAATTTGTTATAAAGTGGGGTTGTGACGGAACTTCTGGCTTTAGCCAATACAAACAACGATATTTCGAACAAAATTGCGAAGAAGAAGATGACAGTGCCATGTTTGTGATTTCTTTTGTCCCAATTCAAATGACTTGTATGTTTGAGAATCGGCAACTTGTTTTGTGGCACAATACGACATCCTCCAGTACAAGATTTTGCAGACCGATAGAAATTCTCCAGAAAAAGGAAAGCGCTGCTTTAATAAAGTTCGAGACAGATAAAATAGAAGAGGAAATAGCAAAATTGCAGCCTTCAAAAATTTTAATTAAAAAGAAGGAAATCTCTATAATACCAAAATTAGTATTTACTATGATTGACGGAAAAATCTGCAGCTCTTTAAAAAATGTAAGTGCTCAAAAATGTTATATTTGTGGATGTTCACCCAAAGAGATGAATAATATTGAGTTGGCAAAAAAAAACAATCGACCCATTTTCCTACGGCTTTGGAATATCACCGGTCGGCTCCATGCGAAAATTAGAATATTTGAATGCCTTTTGAAAATATCATACCGGTTAGAATTCAAGAAATGACAAGCTCGTGATGGATCTGAGAAAGAAGCAGGTAACCGAAAAAAGAAAAACGTTCAACAAAAATTCAAGACGCAACTGGGGCTTTTAGTAGATGTTGTTAAACAAGGCTTTGGAACAACGAACGACGGAAATACTGCTAGAAGATTTTTTGATTATCCGAAGATTTCTGCTGAAATAACTGGTCTTAATGAAAAGCTAATACACCAGTTCTCAATTTTACTTCAAACTATATCATGAGGTTTTGAAGTTAATGTTAATGAGTTCGAAAATGTTGCAAATGAAACTTTGAACAATTATTTAGGACATTATTCTTGGTATTTTATGCCCGTTACAATGCATAAACTTCTTTTTCATGGCGGAGACTTAATTAAATATGCTTTGGTTCCAATTGGACAACTATCTGAAGAAGCCCAAGAGTGCAGACATAGAGAGTTAAAAATTTTTCGCGAAAAACACAGCCGCAAATGTTCACGAAAGGCCACAATGGAAGATGTGTTCTATCACCTTCTAGTTACATCAGATCCCTATATCAACAGCTTTAAAAAAAAACTTGCAAAAGACTTATCATCTGAAGTCGTAGCACTGCTGAAAAAATCTGATGTATCATACATATCATCATCAAAATTTTCTGGCTACGATACAAGTGAAGTCGAGGAGTACCTGAACGAGTGTACATCTGATGGAAGTTGATGGGAGGTTGATGGAAGGATACGAGTGATAGTGAATAGATCTTTTTATTTTAACAAAATGTTCATTTTAAAATTCTTAACCGAGACTAGAGAGTATTTTAGTTTATAACTTTGAAACTTTTTCTAAAGGATGATTTTGTTCTTAGTGGTGTATATTTTTAAAATTCTTGACATTGAAAAGCTACAAGCTACCCACATTTTCATATTGGAAATAGGCCATAAATTTAATTTATGCACTTAGTGATGTATGTTTGTTTGAATAATATGTTTTTTTTTGTTTTGGGTATTTTTTTAATATTGCGACAAAATTTAGGGATGTTTTCCTTGGACCAAATGAAGCAAAAATGTTCCTATGAACAAACAAATAAACAACAAACAAACAACGCTTTATTGTACAAAAAGCCAAAACAGCTTCATCGACAAAGCACTCGCTAACAACAAAATCACAAAAAAATACAATCAACAAAAAATACACAATAAAAATAATACAATTCAAAAAAAATTAAGTCTTTAAAATTACAAAAGGAATATACATGGACAATTTTAGAACAGTACGCAGTAAATAGTTATAATTTTAGAGTTATAAAATATTAAATACTTGACCTTTGACTAGTGTGTGAGATGATCAAAATTTTAAAATTCAAAATTGTTCATAATTAAACATCAACAAAAAAGTCGTTTACCGCATATAGGACTCTCTCCAGTAGGTATGATTTTAGAGCTTTGCGAAATGCGGGAAAGAATGAAAGCGACTTGATATTCAAAGGCAGATGATTGTACATTTTTTGGCATTGTATTTGAACCTTTAACTTGTTCTGAGCTCGGGGTTGGCAGATAAAGATCGTGCAATTGGACAACTATCTGAAGAAGCCCAAGAGTGCAGATATAGAGAGTTAAAAAAATTTCGCGAAAAACACAGCCACAAATGTTCACGAAAGGCCACAATGGAAGATGTGTTCCATCACCTTCTAGTTACATCAGATCCTAAGTGGATAGTTATGAGATGGCCTTTCGGAAATAGCAGATATGTGCTTGCGGATTAAGCAAACGGATTCAAAAATGAATAAAGAAGGAAGAGTCAGTATTTTCAAATTTTTAAAGAAATTCTGGCAGTGAACATATGTCCAGAAATGCTTCGTTTCTTAGATACAGGGTGTTGAAAGTGAAAAATGTCATATTTGTTTTCGATCGAAAAAACGGTACACCTTTGCTTTTTCTAGAATAAAAATTATATTTATAATCTCCGACTAGTTTCTAACAAAAACGGCCTCTCGACAATTTTCTGTTCGACAAAAGGTTCTGCGTAAAAAAATAAAATAACCCTGTCCACATGACCTATGCATCTTTAGGAATATAGATAATTTTATTTTATTTTCTCACGTAAAAACCGTTCGCCGGACAGAAAAATGTCAAGAGGCCGTTTTTGTTAGAAACTGGTTAGAGATTATGAAAATAATTTATGTTCTAAAAAAAGCAGTGGCGTACCCTTTTTTCGATCATACACAAATATGACATTTTTACTTTCAACACCCTGTATCTAAGAAACGATGCATTTCCGGACCTATGTTCATAGGAACTTTTTTGCTTCATTTCATCCAAGGAAACGTCCCTGAATTTTGTGGTTATATTAAAAAACACCCTGTATATTGGGGATATTTTTTTATTGTTTTCTGGTAATACTGTTAGATTTGTGCTTTATTGACCACTATTTGAATTCACTAATACTTACTATTAATATGCAATAATAACTTTGTCAGAATTTAATAAGAACATTTATGTCCACCTAGAACAGAAAAAATGACCACTGTGCGACGGCGACGATTGAACTTGTTCCCATGGCTAACAGTGAAATTGTTTAAAAATGATAAGAATTGGCTATAACTAAGTAATTTTTCGTAAGAAACATATTATAGCTTATTAAAATGACAGGCTTTAGAAAAAAACGGACGACACAATCTCATTAAGGATGTGATTATCTACAACTTTTTGTCTAAAATAGATTATAATGGAATTAGGGACAATTTTTGAAATAGCCGAAATTTGTTTTTTTTTCAAAATATCTAGTAAGCTATGAACTTTTTCAAAAATCTTAAAAACGCATGTTTATAACCCGACAAAACTACAATTCTTCCCCTATTTAACCGACTCTGTATCTCGAGTAGTTTTCAAGATACCCATACCGCTAATGGTAACGCTACACTTGAAAGGCTTAACATATCATTAGGCTTGCAAATTCGAAATATGTACTCATTTGAAGCTGAATCGACCTTTAAGAGTCCTAGAGTCTTTTAGTCCTAGAGTCTTTTAGCCTAGAGTCCTTTAATCCTAGAGTACTTTAACCCTAAAGTCCTTTAGTCCAGAGTCCTTTAGCCTCTGAGTCCCTGCCCAGAGTCCCTTATTCCTATAGTTTTTTCTAGTGCTAGAGTAATTGAGTCCTATAATCCTTTAAACCTAGAGCTCTAGGGTCTCAGATTCACAGTCACAGAGTCCTAGAGTCCTTTAGTCCTAGAGAATATTTTTATTACCTCAAGTAAAAAAGTTTATTGCTGCCCACAGGAACTGAATCAGAAAACTTTAACGTGGTACACGTGGTAGTGGAGATCTACGGTATACATCTACACAGTAAAATTGTTTAAAAATGATAAGAATTGGCTATAATTAAGTAATTTTTCGTAAGAAACATATTATAGCTTATTAAAATGACAGGCTTTAGAAAAAAACGGACGACACAATCTCATTAAGGATGTGATTATCTACAACTTTTTGTCTAAAATAGATTATAAGGGAATTAGGAACAATTTTTGAAATAGCCGAAATTTGTTTTTTTTTCAATATATATATAAATTTGACACAGTGTACGTAGAAAACATATCTAATTATGAGTAGTTTTTTGAAAAACACACTAGGTACCTATCGTATAATACCTCCAGTTAAAAAGCATTGAACAAAACATTTGCATTGTGAGTTACACAAGCAGCTTTAAATGTGAAGAAACTGTAATCTAAAATTAGTCCTATGTGAAAAAATATACGGTATTTCATTTAACAGACAACATTAGTTTTAAAATATTTTAAATTGTATTGTTTTTTAAATTTTATTTTGAATCCTTCTCCCTACTATACAATATACAATACTGAATCACTCTGTATATTTGATATTACTTTGTGAAATTCTATAAGAGACGTGCGTTAACCTAAATTTTGTTATTTTGCATGCACAAAGTACCACCGAATAGCCAGAATTACTTGACCCTAAATCCTGAATGCAGAACTAACTTTTAATCCAAAGTAGCTTACTTATGTCGCCATTAGTCTAAGTCATTAGGCGATTGTCTTTATTTGCGAGAAGATTTAATTAGAAGAAATTATTCGTGTCTGTAATTAGAGTAAGTCCAAATGCTAACACTTTAAACTTGCATGTCGAGGCAATTAAATTATTTATTATTATTTTGCTATGGAGTATTTATATCTAAATATACGATGTTTTGCTTGGAACACCAGAATTAAATTACTAAAGGTAAAACATTACAAATTATTAAGACATTGCTAAACTAAAAGAGTAAATTTTTAATATCAAACCAAACAAAAACCAAATTACTAATATATTTTTTGATTTTTTTTTATAATTAAAGAGACATTAAAATTAATCTGAAATATAAACTGTAATTGTTATTGATGATGCTTTTTGTAGAGTTCTATAGTCTAGTTTAGTGTTTTATTATATTATTCTCTTATTGTAAAATAAACAGACAAACCCGTTTTTTATTCCTTACTTGTCAGCTTTCCAACACTCCAAATATGTCCTATCTAAATGTTTAAATATTAAATACCGATAATCATATTTAATTTTACTGCTTTCCTAATTTTGAGTTTCCAAGTCATAGTTTAAAAAGCGTAACTGATCATGATGTAAGACATCCCGTGTCCTGTACTTTATGATTTAAAAAAAAATGCGGCAAGAATTTTTAACGACATGAAACTTTTTAGCGACATGAAATTAAATTAATTAGATTCGGAGTGTGCGTTTGGATATTTTGCTTGCTTCGACTAGTGATGGAATCATTCAAATTAATAATCATTCATAATTCGATTATGAAAATTGTCATGCGGTACCAAGACTGCGTTTTACCTGCAAGACCAAGACTAAGACCAGCATGCAAGAAACTGAAAACAATACACATTGAAAAGAAATAATGCTGATTCAATATTGAGGGTGGTTCGAATTGTAATCGGAACATTTCGGCAACATATTCTGTAGATGAAAATAAGTAAAAAAATCGTATAAATATACATACGACCTAAAATGCTTCATTTCGGATATACAGGGTGTCTCAGAAATAAGTGCAAATATTTTAACTGGTAGTATAGTTCAACCCCAGAAACACGCCTATGAGGTTTTTTTCGCGAAAAAAGAATTTGAAAACTCAAAACTTTTTGAAAAATGTTTTGGAATTTTTTTTAGTTTTTAGTTAAAAAACATAATTTCTTGATAATATGGCAACATAGGTATTAGATTAAATTTACAAGAAAGAAAATCCAGAAAAGATTCAGTGGTTCTCAAAATATTAGCTAAAAATAACTCTTTTTGGGATTTTTCAAAGTAAAATAACTCCGTTATTTTGGACTTTGGTTATTTGAGGAACGATAAAGAAAAAAATATGTTTCTTTTATCGAGATCTACTACCCCTTAAAATACTTCTATACTTATTTCTGGGACACCCTGTATAGGGTGTAGGATTTAAATCTAGGTTTTTTCCAAATACTTTCTAAACTAACGTCATAATGAAAATTGATATCTGGATATCTTGTAACGGTTATATATTTTAAAGGGGAGTTAATTTTCTTATATTTATTTTAATCATACATCTTGACAAAATGGTGATTGTGGTGATTTATTATTTTTATTATTTTTATTTATAACCTTGAAGATGACACATTAATAAAATATAACAATACATTTCTTAATACATATTAATTATTTATTTATTTTCTATTTACAAGTAAAGTAAATGTGCGTTAACTCTAAATCATAATTTAACTTCATATTGTGGTATTTTTGGCCAAATGTAATATTATGGCCAATAATAATATGTAAATGATATCTTTGACTCGATCTTGAGGTATTATTCTTCAGGTTATGGAAGGGTAAATGCATCGTGTAAAGACTTCTTGTTTATCTAAAATAACGTTAATTAAAGTAATATTAATAATAACCACTTTATATACTCACTTTTGGTATTTTGTTTACTTCTGTTCAAGTGGAAATATTCATTGCATTTTGTTAGCTGTTTGGTTGCTACAAAGGGAAATAAACCATATTATATTAATTATATTATAAGAAACGATGTACATACCTTTTAATAACAATAATGCCTTCAATAATTATTATTAATAGATAATCTGATTGTGATTTTTGTTATGATTAATTTATTTGTGGTTAAGGCAAACGTCAAATCGTCAACGCGGGTAACGGTGTTGCCAGCTTCTTGAAGTTTTCTTAAATCATATTTCGCCTCATTCATATTTAGTCTCTAAATAATTAATTTTAGCATTTAACTTATTTTAATACTTTTATTTATTAATGATTTTAAACTATTATCAATTGTATCTAATTGTAATTGCATTTAACTTATTATTATTGTTTGATATATTATTAATTTTCTTTTATTATCGGATTAATCCTGGCAACATTGGTACTTAACTGGTTGCGGAAGTACCTAGGAATTTTATAGTTAAATTTATATCAGGAGGGGGTTTCGATATTAAAATTCCCAGCGCCCACCTGTCTGGTGATTTCCTTTCTTTTCTTTTCGGCACGCTGGCAGTGAAGTCACGTTTTGAGTTGAAAAATCCTTTCATTTGATTTTGGGAAAGGTTAATAATTCTCTACGTTTAATTGATATTAGTTATATCATACGGCTACGGCTGGATTGAGACGAAACTAATAGCGCTGCATCTTTTGTATTATTTCCAAGGAAATCGCCCACAGTAGTTTGGGTAAGTTAATTTTGGCTTATTGTTAGTTATCACGTGGGACAAATTTTTATTGGGTTAATTTTAAATTAGGCACCTTGGTTTGGTTTTTCTTTTTTTACACACAGACTTGATTCCACGAGGGTTTTCACGACTGGCTAGCGAGGTTCCTCTGTTCAAACCAATTGATCAGCTAAGGGGAATCCGCGTGGTTGGGCCTTTTGTTTGTGCGGCAGAGGGCGTAGGGGATTTTTGGGACCCTTACGAATAAAAGCTAAGTACCAAACTTTTTATTAACTCCCTCTCGTTCTTGCGTACTTAATAAATATTGTACCTATTTTTTTTTGTTGCTTCGGATAAGTTTTAGTTAGAGACCATTTATTTAGTAATTATAAGTATCATTTATATCGTGGGTACCCCGTTTTTCATCTATATTAAATTTTAGTAGAGTAGGTAATTTTTTAGTCTAGGTTACACTAACTGGTAACCAGTATTGCCAATTGTTGCAAATATTTAATTTATAATATAGTCATTTTAATTTCCCTATATTATTGTAATAATTATTTAAATCATTTTAAATTGTATTGTTTCAAATGATGAGCTACCCTACTCTGAATAAACGTCTGTCTTGTTAATCTGTGTTTTATTGTGTGATTACATTGAACTAAAATTTTGTGTTTTATATAGGTACAATTTTGAACCCACCTCCCAAATGGGAAGGTACCAATCTTTTACATGAGAAATTCTATATCGATGTTAGTAAGACTTCTACTTATAGGAGGAGCCACATATATTTTTTTTAACTGATTTGAAAAGTAATAACTTTTCGTCTGTACCTCTATGACACTACCGAGAGATTTACAATCAAAATAATTAATACATGTCCATGTTAAATAGATAGTTATTAGACTGAAATAATATCTTGCTTTTGTGCCAAAGGTTCAACAGAAAATTTTCTTTCATATAGTTTTCTAAAAAAAATACGATTGAATTAAAAAGGCAAAATGTATTGATTATTTCCATTTCAAATATCTTGACAACGGATTTCATACCGATTTTTACCAAGAGATCTTTTTGACGTAAAACAACGGTTATCTACATATTTTTTCTCCCGTTAATACAGGTACAGATGAAAAATAATTAATCTTCAAAACAGTTAAAACATGTAGGCAAAATATGTGGCACCCCTTACAAGTAGGAGCCTTACTTCGAAATTGAATTTCTCATCAAGAAACACCCAAATTCATGCAAATATTGACGTTAGCTCAGAAATGGAAAAAAATAGCTCAGAATTTTTAAAAATCCGATATCAAAATGACACTTCTACACCCTGTATCTCCGACACGAAGTATTTTATGACATAAATTTATACGAATTTTGCCAATGTTTTCCCGTTTACAATTCGGACCACCATGCATATTAAAAAAATATTCGGAAAATTCCTTTGTTCAAAATGTTCAATTTGCATTAAATTACTTAAAACACTATTTATTTCTAGATTTCCTATGAAGAAAGTGCCTTTAGTAAAAATCTATAAAAAAGTGCAAGACTTGCAGGAGTCAAGACCAAGACGCCATGCAAGATTCAAGACTACTATTAGACTGCTAGACCGAGACCAAAACCAAGCGAGTCTTGGTTTTGGTCTTGAATTTCGATTCATCACTCATCAAAGCAAACAGAAACTGTCACACAAGACGTTGCTTTGCAAATTGATTTTATGATTAAAGGTTCGTTCCCACAGCATCAGAAAACTGTTTAAAATAGTTAACTGAATTAGTAATCTATGTTTTTTGTTTACGTCGTTCTTTTTGTTTTAATCTATGACTTGGTGTGATCAACTACATTTCACAAATTTCGGATTGGTTTGGATGCTTGTGGGGACAAACCTTAAGATAAGTCAGAAATGACCAAATGTCAATCAGTGGCTTCGTGTTCAAACAAAAATATTGTAGAAATGAGAGTTTTCTTGTCAAAATTAGCTGAAGCGTGTGACAGACGATAACTGTAAATTTCTGCATCTAAAAATAGTACTTGTTTTCCTCGGGAGTGCCTCTAGTATCATTTTTATTTTTAAAAAAATTGAGGGTATAATTATTTGAAAATTATGAAAGTTCTAACACCAAGTAATTATTTAATTCACAATACAGCAACTGGATGAGAAACTGGACTACTCTTAATCTATACTAATATATAAAATTCTTAAGTGACTGACATATTGATTAATCACGATCCTGCTCAAACCACTCAACGTAAGAAGCTCAATTTTGGCATACAGGTTGATTCTAGGGTGTAGAGGTTCGATAAGAAGGGATTTTTCGAAATTCCAGTTCCAAGAGGGTGAAACCACCCCTCAAATATTACAATATTTTTTATTTAAAAAACGGCCAAGGTTCCGAAAAAACGCTTAAACACGTAGATTTTATTTTGTTTTTTTACATAATTTAAGATTTTTTAAAAATGTATACAGGGTGTTTCGAAAAATCTGGTCATTGATTAATCACAATCCTGCTTAAAGCGCTTGACGTAAAAAGCTGATTTTTGGAAAACAGATTGACTTTAGGGTGTAGAGGTTCGATAAGAAGGGATTTTTCGAAACTCGAATAATAAGGGGGTGAAACTATCCTTCAAATATTAAAATATTTTTTATTTAAAAACCGGTGAGTTTTTCGGAGAAACTCTTAAACACGTATATTTTATTTTGTTGTTTTACATATTTTAAGATTTTTTATAAATTTATACAGGGTGTTTCATAAAATATGACCAATGAGTAATTACGATTCTGTTTAAACTGATTGACGTTTAAAGTTGATTTTTGGCAAACGGATTGACTGTGGGGTGTAGAGGTTCGATAAGGAGGAGTTTCTCGAATCTCAAATTCCAAGAGGGTGAAAACGCCCCTCAAATATTACAATATTTGTTATTTAAAAAACGGTTAGTCTTTCGGGAAAACGCTTGGACAAGCATAATTTATTTGGCTTTTTTTACATATTTTAAGATTTTTTAAAAAATCGTACAGGGTGTTCCAAAAAGTTGGGTAATTTCTTAACCACGATTCTGCATAAACAGCTTTTCGTAAAAAGCTTATTTTTGGCAAACGGATTTTTCGAAAGTCAAATTCCAACGAGATGAAACTATCCCTCAAATATTACCAAGTTATATAATAATATCGCCATATTGTTTTTTCTCATGCTGACATAAATGAGAGAAAATTTTATCCAGTTTGTATGTTAATGGAAATTCTTGCTTTGCTTTATCATCACCATTACAAATGATTAATTCTACGCGAACGAAGTTGCTGTTACACGCTAGTCATAATATATATTTTTATTTACTTACCCTATGCGTATGGCAGACGGTAGTTGATGATATAAAGTCCCTAAAACAATAAGAAATTATTACAAAATAATAAGTAATTTTTCAAAATAATAATGGTTAAATAAAAAATAAATTTAATCATATTATAACGTCCCATTGCTGCCAAAAGTCACTAACTTACTTTTTATTACTTCCGAGATGCGTCAAAAGATGAATTGCATTGCATAAAGATGTTATAGTTAGTAACTATTCGGTATTAAAATAAAACATAAATAGCCAGAAATCGTAGTTAATAACTTTTGCAATCGATTCCCGCTTCAAAACATAGTGATTGAATTTGGTTGTTCGGAAAAATGTTAGTTAGTGACTTTTGGCAGCAATGGGACGATAAGATATAATAAATCTCAATTATACAGGGTAAGTTTTAAATAAGTGCAAATATTTTCAGGGCCGGTAAATCGCTAAAAATGGCTGAAAATTTCTAAAAAATTATTTATTGTTAAATTTTGAGAACCACCGGATCTCTTCTGGGCTTTCTTTCTTGTAACTTTAATATACTACATATGTTGCCATATTATGAAAATATTATGTTTTAAAAAAAAATTAAAGGAAAATCTAAAATTTATTTCAAAATATTTCAAATTTTCAAAAAAAATCGCGAAACAATCCTTATAGAGGTGTTTCTGGGGTCGAAATATACTGCCTCTAAAAATATTTTCACTTATTTAAGATTCACCCTGTATAGAGTTTATAAGCCGTAGGTGAACAAGATGGATTATTGTGTAGCCGCTAGTGGTAACGCTACACTTCAAAGGCTTAACATATCATTAGGCTTGTAAATTCGAAATATGTACTTATTTGAAGCGGAATCGACCTAGAGTCCTAGAGTCTCTTAGCCCTAGAGCCCTTTAGCCCTAGAGTCCTTTAGCCTAGAGTCCCTTATTCCTACAGTTTTTCTTTAGTCCTAGAATAATTGAGTCCTATAGTCCTTTAGTCCTAGAGCTCTAGGGTCTCAGACTCATAGTCTCAGAGTCCTAGAGCACTAGAGTCATGGATTCCTAGAGTCCTAGAGTCTTAGATTCCTAGAGTCCTAGAGTCCTAGCGTACTAGGGTACTAGAGTCCTAGCGTCCTAGAGTCCTTTAGTCCTAGAGAACATTTTTATTACATCAAGTAAAAAAGTTTATTGCTGCCCACAGGAACTGAATCAGTAAACTTTAAGATGGCAGACGTGGTAGTGGAGATCTACGATATACATCTACGGGGCTAGTATTTAAAAAGTATTCTTAGGATGTTTTGTGTACTACATGAATATCTTGTGATACATAGCAATTAGACTGTATTGTATAAAATTGTCGATATTGAAGATAATATCAGTTCAAGATGTTCTGGTAAAAATGGATTAAAATTCAAAATATGTAATTACACACCAATGCAGCCGTACGAGGGGGTCAGTTACTGGCTATAGTTTCAAATTTCGGAACATTTTCAAATATTGGTACGTTCAATGCCCAATATGTCACTAATAACAAATATTTTCTTTAAATATACGTAATATGCAGAAGCGTAATTTTTTTTATTTTTTTTTGTTTTAAACTCGCCAACGTTCGTTGTCTTTTTCCAAAAGTCCCGAAACTGTAAGCAATAAACTCTCGTTTAAGTCACATTAAAAATAAAAATAGCAGTCCACATTCGGTAATAAAAGAGAGATCGCCCAACAAAAAAACGTAAAACCGCTGAAAAACGTCTACATATTAATATTATTGTTTGGACTTTTTAAAATCCAAACAAGCGGATTTAAAATCGAATACATGTAACGCCTTTTAGTGGAAGATAGTTTTACGGTTTAATTGCAGTCGTAAATATTTATGGTGTTTGCTGTTTAAGAATTATTCATTCTATTCTACAATCAAGTTAAGATAATAATTACCAGTAATAATGGTTTTATTACAACAGAATTTTATGTGAGGTTCCTTTTATAAATTATATAAAAATATTATATTAATAACGGATACTAATCTATTTTTTAATTGGTTATTTCTCTTATTGATGATAATGATTATATTCTAAAATCATATTGGGATAATTTCTAGTAATAAAGATTTTATTATCTCATAACATTTTGCAGTGACATGTGGTGAACTTTTAAAAAAAGGGTAGACATTTTAGAAGTTTACCAACATGTATTTTAGTTAATTTCAATATTGTATTAATACTTTCTAAATGTCATGAAAGTTTGTCATGCATATTGCATAATAAAGATCTTTTTCCGATTAATGACCAGTTGCCTTTCGGCATTCGGCCGGCTTATTAAATTATTATGAGTGTTTCAATTATTATTTTATATTAATTATAACTAAACCTAAATTCTAAATCAGAGAAATACAAAGACCCACACACCCACTAAACAACCATGCCTGGCGCTCTACGCGAACCATCAACCTAGTGCTTTATAAATAGACGGTCAACCGCGCTATTGTTTTGGCCACTGAGAGGAATAAAAATAAAAAAAAAATAAAAAATTTGTTTTCAATATTATTATAGAAATATTTTAATATCTTGAAAAGATTTGTGTTTAAATATTTTTGTGCAGTTTAGGTTTTTTTTTAATACAAAAAATATTTAGTTAGGTTATATTAATATTAGGTTTACTACATCTGTATTATTAATAGGCAGTAACCGGAAAAATGTCTTGAAATCCTAAACTACCAACATAGTTTAAGGAAAAGAGTAGTTGCACTCTCGCAAATATTTTCTGCCAGTTTCTGCAATCTGTCGAATATCGGCAGATTGCAAAGCGTTTCAGTTGAATTCCGTCCGTCGAGCTGCGAGGTTCGAGCGTTGCGTCCCAGCGCAGAGACGGATTGATAAAAAATGAGTGCCTTACTGTGTGCTGCTATTAATTGTAGTAATAATTCAAAAAATTGTTCTTTTAGTTTTTTTAGATTTCCATCGGATGTAAATCGGCAAGCTGATAGTAATTATCAATAAACATTTAATTATATTTGTTTATTTTAGAAGCTGAGATATTATACAATTAATTAAATGTTATTATTTTTTTCAGCATGTGGGCAGATTTTAAAAATTGTTTTTTAGATATACAGGTTGTCTCAAATATGCGCATGAAAATATTTTTTGGTCAGGGGATTTGCCATAAAATTTTCATTCCAATAATAATTTTACGAGATAATTTATATAGATTGGTTTTTCAAACAATTTCAGAATAAATATTTTGTACATCTAAAGTCTCCGCAAATTATTCATATTTTTTAATTGAAAGAATTTTATAACAGCATAATCTCTTTATAAATTTAGTGTATTTTTTTATGTTTTTTTTTTATTTTATATATTTTTTTTATTATAAGTGGTCGTAATATAACAATATTCAAAATATTATAGACAAAATATTGAGTTTATATTCAAGGGAACAAAAGTGCCAAACCTAGCTTTAAACCACCGTAAATATACAGGGTGGTCCATTAGTGCGAGGAAGTCCAATATCGTCGTCGTTGTGGAAGATGTGAAAAAAGTTTTATTCGTATGTTTCAAGGTTTATAAAGGGGCGTATCCTAAAATATTTTGTTATATACGGTGTCACAAAAAATTTATGGTAAAGTTAGTTTTCTTTTTTTTTAATTATTTATCATTCTATATACATTATTCTATATAGGGTATTTTTTATGGCGTCACCAAAATCGGAATATTTAAAATGGTATATCTCAATTTTTTTAAATACAACATTCTGTATATTATTTTTCTGTTAGATGCAGAATTAAAAAGTGAACATTTTTTTTATTTAAAGTGTTTCTAAATTTTTAACGGTTTCGCAGATATTCGCAGTATTATATTTCATATGGCTCTTACAACAGTAAATTTTTATCAAAGCCACCTAATATGATTTTTGTCTGATATTTTATCGTTGAAAATCCTATATGTAATGAAATACAGAAAATATTTGCAAAACGGCTAAAAATTTAAGAACATTTTAAATACAAAAAATGTTCACCTTTTAATTCTACATTTCAAAGAAAAATAATATACAAGGTGTTGCATTAAAAAAAAATGAGATACAACATTTTAAATATTACGATTTTGGTGACGCCATAAAAAATACCCTGTATACAATAAAGTGAATTTTTCTACACAAATTTATTCTGGTATCCTTCATGTTTAAGAAAACATAGCTAAGTATTAATAAAGTTATATTCATTCTAGTTTTTTACCACTTTTTGTATAAAATGTTTTTAACCAAAGTTTTAGTAAATAAGAAATAGAATGGCAATACCGCAGTGTGCTTTAAATAAAGACAGTGTACTATATGCAGAATTTTATGCCGAATCCAGTTATCTATAGAAAATTAAACTTTTTTAAATCAAAAAAAGTTGTAGAAAATCTCTGAAATACATAATAATATAAAAATATTCATAAAAACATTCTATTATTCAGTCATTATATATTTTTTCCGCATTTCTTCCCATCAGAAGATTTTCAGATACAGAAGAATTGTTACCTTTACACGAAATGCGAAAATATTATATATTCATATTGTTTTCAAGCAAGTTTTTTCTCGATGATAATTTTTTTTTATTTTATTTTATTGTGAACTCATATTTTCCTAAATACATATCTGTAAAACTATGGCGAGTGCCAC
Organism: Sitophilus oryzae; assembly: GCF_002938485.1. Taxonomy (NCBI): domain Eukaryota; kingdom Metazoa; phylum Arthropoda; class Insecta; order Coleoptera; family Curculionidae; genus Sitophilus; species Sitophilus oryzae. The sequence goes on from NW_022147107.1 coordinate 40,895, forward strand.
GACTATACTTTGCCTAGTTAATAGACCACGACTATACAGCTACGTCAGTAGTCACGGGAGACGAGAACAAGGTCATATAAAGTGACAGAAAAAGTTTTATTATACTATACTGCCAATAACAGTTGGGTAATTTTCCGAAAATCTGGAAAGTAGCTCGGCTCGTACTACTTGAGAAACTCCGCAAAGCTGACCATTCGACCACTACATACCGGCCATTGTGTCTGCTGAATTGTTTCGGGAAAGTCTTTGAACATCTATTGAAGAGCAGACTCAATCAAGAGATAGAAGCAAAGGGTGGGATCGCTGACACCTAGTTTGGATTTCGCAAGGGCAGATCTACAGTGTCAGCAATGCTTAGAATACTAGACAATGCGAGGGCAGCTCAGGCCTTTACACATGCCAACAGGAAAGTTTGCCTTCTAGTAAACCTAGATATAAAAAATGCCTTCAATTCCGCCGCCTGGAGACAGATCGACGAGGTTCTCACCCAAACAAAGGTTGCACCTTATATTATACGACTAGTACGAAGCTACTTGTCCGATAGGAAGCTGATCATTGGAGAGGGAAAATGCATGGAGATTACCTGCGGAGTTCCGCAAAGATCGGTGATCGGGCTTCTACTGTGGAACACCCACTTTGACGGTGTCCTGAGGTTGGATATGCCATAGGGTGTGGGACTCCTGACATGACCCTGCGGTGGTGGTTATAGGTGCAATGGAGACCATAGTGACAACCACGGCTAATATTGCCATCAATAGGATAGCGGAGGGGACCAGGGAGAAACGATTAGAACTTGCACCAGAGAAAACTGAGGCAATACTACTCACAGGCAGGAGGGCGGTTAGACATGTTGGGGTTGATGTTCTAAACATAGAAATTAGTACCAGGGAGACCCTCAAATATATTGATGTTGTTTTCGACCGAGGGACTAGAATGACCAAACATGTCGAATATGTTACTAGAAAGGCGGAGAAGACCGTAACTGTGTTGGTTAATGCCGCACAAAGCAGGGCCTTTATCGGGCAAACGCAGGCTACTTGCAAATGTTGCTATTTCCACATGGCTCTACGCTGTAGAGCCATAGAGTCTCCATCCCACCGGTGTGGGATGGAGATATGCGCTATCACAAATATAGGGACATGTGCCAACATGTATTGAGAAGAATGGCTCTCAGGGTACTGTGTCTTCCATACTGTGTCTATTGAGGTTGTACTGGTTATTGCAGGAATAGCTCCATTCGAACTTCAGGTGAAGGAAAGGTCCAGATAAAGGTAGGAGCAGATAAATGCGCAAAAAATGAGGCTAGACAAAAGACGCTGAACAGTTGGCAAAATAGGCCATGCGTGAAACGGCTCAGTGGAGTAAACGCCTTATACCAAACAAAAAAAAAACTGTGGATTGACAGGAAACATGGTGCGGTTAACTACCACCTCGCTCATCTACTCACTGGACATGGTTGTTTTCAGGCTTACTTTTACTGATTTAAGCTGGAAGATACATTGGAATGCCTCTACTGTGGGGATTTTGATGATGCAGAGCATACCTTTTTTCAATGCTTCCGATGGCAGGAACTACGTGCAGGAACTTCCACAGAAGTGCAAATAGGAGAAAAGAGAAGATGATAATTTCCTCAGGCTTAGCAAGCGAAGAATAGTGGATCTCCGATATGACAAAAAAGGTCATCTCACAAAAAGAGAAGAACAGACTGGAGAGCAGGCAACGCAGCTATGACAATATTTAGAGAGTGAGAAGTAATATCTACCGGTGGTTCCTCATTCAACTGGCAGAACGAAACTAGAGGCGGTTTTTTACTGGGTAAAATCCCACACTACCTGCCGTCAGACATCAGGCAGGTGTCTTTCGAAGATTTTCCCCGCTCAAAAAAATAGCTGTATTATTATACTTAATGGTATTTTTGATTTTATTTCCGAGTTTTTAAGGCATTACTGTTTGGTTTGGTAAAAACAAAATAATTTCCCCGTTTTGCCAGCTCTTCGTAAAATGTCTAACAAGTTTATAAAAAGTCGCTTATAATTTTTTTATAAAATTTCCTTTTTGTCTACAATAGATACTCAATGTTAATCTGTGTTATTTGTAGGTGTTCTTAATAAAATAATATTATTGTTTTTTATATACCCTTGGCTTCTTCACCATCCCTCATTACTCCTTGTAGTGCATAATTTTACGAATGTAAGATTTTATTATTACGATTTATATAACAAAACAGTTTAATTGTTTCGAATTTACAACAGGTGTTGCGTATCTGCAGCTCTTATACATTAGCCGCCATAACATGTAAAACTGAAATGTTCACCAATCTTTCAGAAAAAGAAGTAGCCGGATATTAATTTGGCTACTTCTTCATTAAGTTATTTCTTAGGTTTACAAAATCCGAATACCAGTTGGTTTTTTTATACATATACATATACTGCCATTACTCGCTGACGAGTATTTGACACGCATCAGAAGATGGTCACGCAAGGCGTTTTCTTTCATGAGCTTTTCTGTGACTGAAAAGCCCGATACGTGATGTATCTGCCTACCGCACTCCGGACATTCAAAAATCTCATTGCATTGTTGCCTCTTTACTTTTTGGTTGCCGCTGTTAACTGAGTTTACAATTCTTCTCCATTGATTTCTATTCTGAGCTGCTTGCTGATTTTTTTAACTGGAATTTTAGAATCTATCAAATATATTAATATATCTTGATTAGTCAGATTCATCTAGGAATTATGACTAACGTTTCATTAAAAATCTGTTTTAAAAAGTAAATTAAAATCAAATAAAAGTCGGGCTTAAATATGAAAATATACAAATAATATAAAATTTTAAATAAAGCTAGATATTTCAATTACTTTACAGTCAGTATTAGTGAAACTTTTCAGCTTTTAGATTTTAAATCTTTCTCTATATATATATATCGGAAATTTATATCGCATTTTATTGCTTTATTGCTTTAAAATTAGGTTTATATATCTTTATCGGGTACTAAAGTCAGATCAGTAATGGCGAATGAGGTAATTTCCTGTTTTACAATAGTGTACATATAGGGTAGGTCCTTCTAATAGAAAAGTACTTTGAAATTAAATGGAAAGTAAACGCCATAATGTAACTGAAATTTAAATTCTCTAATCGATTTCATGAGAAGTTTTATTAGAGATTAAATAAAGTAAGCTAATTGCAGTTACATCAAATCCATTTAATATTGATTAAACCCTTAGCTTTTAACTATAACTTTTTTTATACAGGTTTTTTTTATCAGATCTATACGATATATTGATAAATTATTTCCTGAAATTAAATTGGGTTAAATTAACTTTAGAACACTTTATTAAAAACTAAATTCATGTTACGGGTAGTTCTGTAAATTTTCTTTTATAAAGGTAATGGGGTGTAGTATTAATAGAGAAAAAAAATACAAATTGGATATATCATATTATGTTTCATGTCTTGTTTTTCAATCTTAAAATTAAACCTACATTTAAATCGTTGTAAAGAAAATAATAAATATGGAATGTTATTAATTATTCTTTATTTATGCAGGCTATCCACATATTCCACAAGAAGATTAAAAGAAATACTATATTTTAGAATAGTTCGTTCTTCTTTCAGAGTGTTACACAGGGTGAGTCTTATATAAGTGCAAATATTTTTAGTGGTAGTATATTTCGATCGAAAAAAAAATTGAAAATTCGGAATTAAATTTAAATTATGTTTCTATAAGGTGATAATAATTATTTCCTAAAGTTAGCTTATACAGGGTGAGTCTTAAATAAGTATAAATATTTTAACAGGGCTGGTAGATTTCGACAAAAGAAACATATTTTTTCTTTACCGTATTTCACATTAGTCCAAAATAACCGAGAAATTTTTTAGAGAAAATTAAATTTTCTCTAAAAAACGTAAGTAACGTTCACCGGTCAACGGTCAACGTATCCTACACGCTTTTCTTCATTTAAAAAACTCTTATTTACAATTTTTGTTTATTTTAATTTACAAAGGTTGAATGTGACAATTTCATATTTCTGAGAGCAACGACGATTGAACTTGTTTCCATGGCTAACTAAGTGAAATTAGTCAAGAAAGATAAGAATTGGCTATAACTCAGTAATTTTGCGAAAGATATCGCTGAAAAGCTTAAAAAATAGCGCTTTTTATGAAGTCATGGCCAACTATGATTTCCATTTAAAAAAACATATGTTTGTGTCATATGTCAAAAATGACAGGGTTTAGAAAAAATCGGAGAACACAGACTCATTAGGGATGTGATTATCTACAACTTTTATCTCAAAACTTATTGTCAAAAATAGATTATATTACTTTTTCAAAAATCTGAAAGGCGCATATTTATGACCCCATAAAATTGCAATTTTTTCCCCATTTAACTGACTCTCTATCTCCAGTAGTTTCCGAGATACCCATAGAGAACATCGTAGGAAACTCACCCTGTATAAAATCCTTAAGTGACTGACTCACTGATAAATCACGATCCTGCTCAAACCACTCAACGTAAGAAGCTCAATTTTGGCATATAGGTTGATTCTAGAGTGTAGAGGTTTGATAAGAAGGGATTTTTCGAAATTCCAGTTTCAAGGGGGTGAAACCACCCCTCAAATATTACAATATTTTTTATTTAAAAAACGGTCAAGTTTCCGAAAAATGCTTAAACATGTATATTTTATTTTGTTTTTTACAAATTTTAAGATTTTTTAAAAATGTATACCTACAGGATGTTTCGAAAAATCTGGTCATTGATTAATCACGATCCTGCTTAAAGCGCTTGACGTAAAAAGGTGATTTTTGGAAAACGGATTGACTTTAGGGTGTATGTTCGATAAGAAGGGATTTTTCGAAACTCGAATTCTAAGGGGGTGAAACCCCCACTCAAATATTAGAATATTTTTTATTTTAAAACCGGTGAGTTTTTCGGAAAAACTCTTAAACGCGTATATTTTATTTTGTTGTTTGACATATTTTAAGATTTTTAAAAATGTATACAGGGTGTTTCATAAAATATGACCATTGAGTAATCACGATTCTGCTTAAACTGCTTGACGTTTAAAGCTGATTTTTGGTAAACGGATCGACTGTGGGGTGTAGAGGTTCGATAAGGAGGGGTTTCTCGAATCTCAAATTCCAAGAGGGTGAAAACGCCCCTCGTATATTACAATATTTGTTATTTAAAAAATGGTTCCCTTTCGGGAAAACGCTTGGACTAGCATAATTTATTTTGTTTTTTACATATTTTGAAATTTTTTAAAAAATCATACAAGGTGTTCCAAAAAGTAAAGTAAAAAGTAAAAAGGGTAATTGATTAACCACGATTCTGCTTAAACTGCTTGACGTAAAAAGCTTATTTTTGGCAAAAGGATTTTTTGAAAGTCAAATTCCAACGAGATGAAACTACCCCTCAAATATTACCAAGTTATATAATAATATCGCCATATTGTTTTTTCTCATGCTGATATAAATGTGAGAGAATTTTATCCAGTTTGTATGTTAATGGAAATTCTTGCTTTGCTTTATCATCACCGTTACAAATGATTAATTCGACGCGAACAAAGTCGCGGGTACACGCTAATATAATGACTGTTTACTCCAAATTCGGGGAAAACATTTAAGTAGTATGCAATGGTAGATCGGTGCACGCCACTGGATAGCTATAGTTCATATCAAATAAACTTTTAATCGCAAGTCATTATTTAAATATCAGAGGTAATATTTTTCTATTTATTTTATACATTTTCTTTTAATCAAAATATTTTATGAAACAAAATAAATTAATTATAAATATATAAACAGTGCTATTATTTACATCAACAAAACTCACCTTCTTAACAGAACTAAGGGACATAAGGCCATTACTGCCGTTTTCCCGTTCAAAAATATTCTAATAAAGTTGCAATTCGTTTTTTACGGCTATTGTTATTCAGTACTTTCAAATTGCGTGTCGAAAAGAACAATGTTCTGACTGTAAGGTCTGCTATAGTCTATGATATAAAATGAATAACTTTGAATTTTGACCAAGTTATCTTTTACCAACATGGTAAATATAAAATTCCTCTGTCAAAAAATTTACTGATATTCTTTGAATTGAGTGCCTGAACGAATCAGATAGATAACTCTTTTTACTTTCGTGAAATAGAAAGGAAAATAATAAAACAAGTGGGTATGTTCTTCCTCTTTGGGTAAATTTTTAGGAATTTAGAATGAGTGGGAGGGCTAATCACTGACCTTACAGATCCATTGTGTCCCCTTTTTTGAGTTATAACTCATCCTCATCATACAGTCCCAGGGCTTTGACAAAAGCCGCTATCTGGGACTTGCTCTTTATAGAGGGTGGTGTCTCCATCTCCACATCGGGGTCAAAATTCAAAGTTCATGGCACGAATGGTTGTCGTCCTGGCGCACCTATGATGAGGTGTACTGGTGTTTCACCATCTTCCCACAGAATCTGCATTCGCCGTTTCTCTTAATTTCAATCTACTGAGGTGTTCATTGAGGAGACAGGTCCTGTTAAAACCCCGTGACAACTGGAAGATTGTTCTTACCAGACCCAGGAAGATCTGATTTTTCTTGATCATAAGCCCTCTCAGAAACTTCTCTTCGAGTGTCTTAGACCATTGCAATATTTCCATTCCAGGTTGTGGATGGAACTTCCAGTTCTTGAGTTCCGCCTCGAGTTGGTTTCCACTTGCAAAGCAGAACGGTTCTGGTCCAGTTAGTGGGGAGGTTCGCTCCCTTCCTAGCTAGATTATTTGCTTTTCATTGCCTTCATCCCTGGTGAGCAGGCACCCAGTGTAGGGGGAGCACACGTAACCGAAATCAGCAATGAT
>NW_022147107.1:50663-52822 GCF_002938485.1 Sitophilus oryzae
TTAGTAGTGATAAAATTAAGGTGCAAATATTTTACACCTCCCATTTTATTAGTACATGATATTCTTGGTCTCAAAAACCTCTAGCCTTTAAATAATTACAATAGGTACCCTAACCCGATTTTGATGCATCAATAACCTAGTAAGTAAGAGTATATTTAGGAGGCATGACCTTTTGACCTCACATTCTGTGTTTCTGAGCCACCAGCCGTAAACTTCAGAAAAAAAAACTTGTTGGCACAAAGAACGCGTTATAATTTTCATTATTTTCCCCAAGGGCTTTGTATTTAGCTCATTCAAATCTCTTAGTATCTATAAAACCAGCTGTATTTATCTGCGAGACAAAAAGAAATTAAAGTGCTTGTAAGTTGCGAACAAACCATCTTATAGTTAGTATGGATACATACCATCTATATTTTCTGGAAAATTTCAGCACTAACTTTTTAATCTTACATTTCTTTGGGTCTGTAGGATACATTTCCATTAATTTTGTATTTAAGATAAAATCTAAGTATGAAATTTCTTGAGTAGACGTGAAGATACTTTTTTTTATTTATTTATTATTCTTTTTTTTTATTTAATTTATATAATAAAAGAACATCGTCAAGATAACAGTTTTTAATTACCGGTGTTCAGGGTGTTGAAAAACATATGCATAGTGCAAATTCCAAGAAAAAGAGCTTAATTTTTTTTTATTACTATTATTATTATTATTACTTATATTTTAAAAGTATAATATAAATTTCAGTTTTCTGCAATGAGAGTCTCTGGATAACTACTATATTGTTTAGGTTAGTCTAAAATTTTAGGTTTAGGTCTACTAGTTTAGGACCTAAAAGATATCGTAATCGGAACCATATTTATTATAACCTTTTAAATAACTTAAAACAAGTTTGTTATGTGTTATTTTCAACCATTGGCTGTAAATAGTCAATTATACCAGCATATTTGTTTTGAGTTCTAACCTGAATTATTGAATCCTCCAATATATTCTGCCTTCTTTGAATTCTTGTTTCCCCTCGTTCTTTTTAAAATTACTCTTCTAAGAATTTTCCACTTCTTATCTTCTCATTATTCTGTCTGTGGACCTTCACCTGGATCTCAAAGCACTCATTTTTAAGTGTTTTGATTTCTGAGATGAGCCTGCTAGTATTTTCAAGATTCTTGGCTTCTTTGCATTTTTCACTAAAACTTTACTAAAAAGCATATCATCGCTTATTTGGCCAATCGCCACGCTTTTAATTTTGCTATTCAAGTGTGACTTTAATAAAAAAAGGAAACCTTACAATGGTTCGTCTGTAGGATGCTTTTAACATAACGATTTCTCTAAATCTATCAGATTTTAAGGGCAACTGCAACCTTGGTTATTTTCTTTGGAAAGTTCCACTAACCTTGTAATTGTTTGGTCTAGTGGTGACATTGTTTTTCCTAAAAACGTGTTTTAGGTTTATCAAAAAATATATTTCTTACATTCTGTTGAAGAAAACATGATTTGGACCTCCGGATTTAACTTTGGTTCTTAAAATATACTGCAATTGCTTGGGATGGGAAAAATATTTTAGACTGTCTTCTATACTAGTCACGTATTTTAGGTCCTACTCCTACACAGATCTTTCTCTCTCTCGAATTTGAATTAATTGATTTTTTTCTAGATTTGATTTCGAGGACGATCCAATTCCAGCCGGAAAATACAGATCATGTTAATGTGACCCACGTATATATAATTATATCCACAGGGTGGATTAACCCAAGCTAGTAAATTGACTAAAGTAAATCTACTTCTACTCTTCTCTCTAAAAATATATAATTACTTACTTATTACGCCACCTGTTGGCAAAAATAGCTTTAACAGTTATAGCTATTACCTGCAATTTGAGACTTAACAGTTATGTCTCTTTTTATATTTGGCTTTAAAATTTATAGCCAGTAACTACGAAAGTATTTAGAACTCACTTTCGTTCTCATCACTAGTACTACTTTACACTCTTATACGCCGTTTTCGATCCAAAAAATCCAATTTTTTCAAGAGATGTCTTCTTTCCCTTTCCAGCCTTTCACTTTCATCACCACTAGCACTTAAGGTACGTTTCCTTTTACTATATTTCGGCATTTTTATTTTCACTTCTAACTATACTGTTTACTCGACAAAGCACAATAATGTT
>NW_022147107.1:76427-79910 GCF_002938485.1 Sitophilus oryzae
ACACAAAAAAAAAAAGCTGGCGGTATGGACTCACTCCTAAAATATTCTAAAAGGTTAAATATATAATCTAACTGACACACCACTGACAATGGACAAATAATTTTATTTCTGGAGGTATTGTGGTATTGTGTGTAGGTGTTTTTTCAGGTATGTTTTAGTTTTCTAGTCGTTTTGTACAAAGAAATAGCCATTAGCAACTATAAAAATATCATTAAAATCTACAGCAATATATAGCCTTTCATTTAAAAACAAGAGAATGCATCAGATTGGTGAAGAGGATATATAGGGCGGGATGAAATCGCAACAAAAAAACCCTAGAGGTATTTATGGTATGGATGTAATTATGTTTTCCAAAATATGGGGAGCTTTGCATCGATTACTTGTATGGAAAAAAATATTGTCAATTATAAAAAATATAATATTGCTAATTATTTTTTTTTTTTTTTTTTTTTTTTTTTAATTTTTTTTGTTTCTAGCTATTTTATTTTATGTAGCAAATATATTATTAACATTTTTACATCTAAGCATTTAAAGTAATAAAACAGGCTATGTGGGGTCCCTCTTATATCGTAAGAGTTTACGAAATATACTCCCCCTGGTTTACACCCCCCTAACAGAAAACAGTGTATGGGGTGCAAATAAATTGTATAATCACTGTTTTTTATAATAAAAGCTATAAAACATTTCTTATTTGTGAGATTAAAAAAACAAAACAATGCATTTGTTAAAATAAGTACATTCAATACATGTATTTTGTTAGACATTTATATGCCCAGTATATTTTTGTTTAACAAACCAATCAGGAAAAAATCCAAAACCTACCGTTATAGGAGGTATAAGATGATTAAACTTATATAATGACAACTACTTATCGGAAAACAAATTAATTACTACTGTCAGCTACTGTCTAGGTAGAATATACCTAGAGTACCTACACCTACCTATGATGTAGGTAGATTAAAGCTTATTTTGACTTTACGTCTCACTTCGGTGTCACAAATTGAATTTTTCAGGGATGGAAGTACAGTACATGATATGGGGACCGTTATTCCGAAAGTAGTACAAAATTAGACCGGGTAAAAGGGCACTATCATCAAAAATCGATATATTAATACCACCGTATAGAGAAAACAAATACTTATTTTTTGGTCCAGTACACAATAAAGACTTCGTAGGGAGTAATTTTTTATAATTATTTACAAAAAAACATCTCCATTAGCGCTTATAACAAAAAAAAACTTTAAACATGAATAACTCACTTCAATCATGCCATTTTTTGGTTTAAAAATAGCCTTTTTTTAATATAACTTTCATTTAACGAAAAACGAAGGCCTAAATGAAGAAAAGAAACAATTTAAAAGTTTCGCTTATGTCTTGACAAGGTATCAAAGCAAACCCCATATTTTTTGCTTTTAGACTAATAAAGATATATCAATAAACTATTAGCGATGTAATGGTTTTTGCACGCGCTGGCCGACTGCCGCCGCTGCGCCGAGATTTCCTATACCCTTGTATATATGACGTCATGGTGTGGCAAATGTAACATTTTAATTCGATTTGGGCTCCCTTATATAGGATAACAGAAACATTTTCAATGTTAATAATGTTATGGGAAGGCTGACGGTCGGCTATGGATGACTAAGGCCTATGGCTAACAAAAAATGCATTCTTTACGTAATTGGAAATAAAATGTGCTCGATAAAGTATGATAATGATACTACGGGTGTATATCTATTTGTACAAGGATACGAAATATAATTCAAGTCAAGTTTCTTTGGGAAAATTTTCATGTATTCTTGGTAGCGAATATGAATCCAAACGTAACGTAAGTGCTTAGCGACGAATTTTAAGTAACTGAAATCCAACGTAACATGACGTTGGTAATTAGTAGAATTACATTCCCTATTAGGTCAGATACCGACGTCGAAGCGACCGACGTTGGTACCCGACGTCGGGTTTATTGAACGCGACGTATACCCGAAGTTAGATAACGTCCAAATGCTACTTAGGCACCTGATAACAATAATTGTTATCAGATAGTAATTGTTAATTTTGAAGTTTAACTTGATATAATGTAATTTAAACAGAACGTCAACGGTTTTATAGACATATCTGTTGAAAAAAAAAACTAAATTGTTCTTGAGTAGTTGTTTTTTTAGCTACCAACGACCGACGGGAAGAGATATTTCCCGAAACGTTAAACTTACTTTTGTCCGTTAGGCAAATTTGTTTTATCAGTAAACCACCGCTGACAAGTTGGTCCCCGTTGGATTAACGTAGCGGGGTTTACAAAAAAATTATTTTATTTTATTTTGTAATACAATATTTTATTTTGTAGATTTTCTTACAGTGCAAGTGGCGAATTACCCATAGGACTTTCTGAAAGATATGAATCCGCCAGAGGAGTATACACATTTTTTATTAATATCTACTTTTGATTCATATTTTACATATAAAATGTGATTAAAAAAGTGTTAAAAATTAATTATTTTAATTATTTCCGTATTTAGTATGACAAGATTTGAAAGATTTGCAACTATATGGACGGGGGAATTGTAGATTTTTTATACTACAGTGTTTTTAGAGTTGGAATTTTACGGAAAAATCTACTAAAACAAAAAATACAGCATTTATATTATTAATCAAAAAACTACAATTTTAGTTAATAACTATCTAATCCAGTCCAATTAATGAAATAATATATAAACAAATCGTTCTAAAAAATCTGCTAATGAAAATCTGTATAGAGCATTATTTTAATTTAAAAAAATATGAGATCAGGTTGCAGCTCACAGCAAAAATCTAGTTACTCCACTGAATTCTCCGTGAAAAACTCTGTGACTCAATTTTCACATTTTCAATAAATTTTATGATACCGTGATATAAAGGGTGTTGAAAATGCAGCATTTTGAATTTCTCTCTCTATTTCAGGAATTAAGAGTGCTAGAACAAATCTATGCGTAGCATATTTAGTTTCTTAAAAAAGTAGAATAAAGATGCAAAACCGCATATTTGTAGCTCTACTCATAAACCAGAAACCCTGCAAAACACAAAAAATGGTATATTCTGCAATGGATAAATTTTTCAATTTAATTATTTATGTATACCTTACTGATATTGATAGTCGAAGATCTTTTAAACACGACTCCGGTATGTTTACGTTATTGTTTACGCTACAGACCTTGATTACCAGTCGGTTGTTTGCGAGATATCCGATCTCACCCGTCCACTAACCAGCCCGTATAAGCAAAGGACAATGGTTTAAATTTATTAGATTATTACCTGATATTATTTATTTTTTATATTACCAGGTTTGATAATATAATAGAGATAATAATAGTGTATATACAAGTAAGAGTATAGTCGGCTTATTTTAAAGTTCACAATTTTATAACTCTAGCAGCTATGCAAAACTATAAGCTATGATATAACTAATGATTAACAAAAACTCTCTAACAAAATATTTTTTTATTAAACTATAAA
>NW_022147107.1:83414-89953 GCF_002938485.1 Sitophilus oryzae
TTATTATTTCTATTTATAAAATAAATTAAACAATATTTTTACAGCTATTATTATAACCTTTGTATTATTAAAACACACCAAAAATATGTTTTTAGGTTCTCACTATCCTTTTATTAAACAACTAATACAAAACGTAGGAATTAATTTTTCTAAAAAAGTATCTAAGGATAAAAATAGGCAGACATTCTATAGCTCTCTGTTCTTTAGCACATAATATAAAAAACTGGAAATACAGTCGCACTTTTAGAATAACTTGATTCGTTGGTATCTAAATTAATTTGAAACAAAAACTAATCCATCTGTCGGCGTAAACATTCGCATTTGTGCGTTTGGGGCTTGTTTGTTTGATTGTTGTTTGATGCTAAACAATTTGGCTTATGTCAATTGTGTACTTAGAGACCTCATTACTTTGGGTTTTATTGTTAAAACCCAGCCAACATCAAACAAAATGATATTTCGTTTCACAATTTGATAGTACACGATTAGCATTTTCTTAATTTTGATTTTATGTTTATTTTTACGCGTCGTATACAATTTTTGCAATGTTTAAATTCCTATAATTTTGTCAATTTCTTATAGAGCTTTATTGGGGGAGATCTCAGAATAACTATTGAGAAGCAAGTTTGTTGTAGTATTATACTGGGTGTTTCTCAAAGGTGGCTCACCCCTATAACTTTTTTATTTTTTCTGAAAAAAAAACGAGATTTGGTATCATAGTATATGATATAAATTGACGAGGGGAAATACCAAATGGAGTAAGTGCGAAATTTTTTAATATTAAGTTAAATTAGAAACGTAATAAATACTATGCTGCATGTCCTAACAAAAGTTACAAGTGCCAAGCAAAGGAGTCTATTGTTTATGTGTATTATATGTATTTTAAAAGATATTTTAAAAATTTATTAGTTTCACAGTTCTACTGTGATTTTCTCATTTATCTCGAAAAAATAATTTTGGCACTTACCTCCTTTGGTATTTCCACTCTTCAATTAGGATTGATTGACGTATTCAATTGTTTTCGGTCATTTCTTGTTTCACCGGAAATTACTATAACTTTTGATTTATAAATGGCACCCTCGGTATTATTCTACTTTATTCGATAAAAAATGATACTCTCAATCATAATCTGAAGCTCATATCATATGTCAACTTTTAGCATTCTGGCTAAAAATGTATTTTAAAATTCAATCTAGAATGCCAAAAAAGTCTAGTGTGTTAAAAATACAAATTTTTAATCAAGGAACCTTGGAAAAATATATTTGATCGTCTAATGTTTTTGTTGTCTTGTCCTGGCCGGTTAGAAGATGTCCAAATCGTAATTTTAATCATAATTCATCTTTTTTTCAAATGGAACGAGGGTGGCTCATTAGTATATTTGGAAAAAGTATTTTTTACGAATAATTTGGTACCACACCCTTGGTATTTCGAGTCAAATTGACGTTACATTTATGGCCATGGCACACTAAATTGAAATTTAAAATGCTATTTTTTGAATTAGAATTGTCATTTTCTATCAAATAAAGTACAAAAATATCGAGGATGTCATTTAAAAATCAAAAGTTGCAGTCATTTCCGGTGAAACAGAAAATGACCCAAGACAATTGAACACTTCAATCAATCCTAATTTATTTCATATACTTACATACCAAATCTCGTTTTTTATCTGAAAAATAAACATTTTAGGGGTAAGCCACTTTTTGAAAAACATCCGGTATAGGTGAGGGATGAAGGCAGCGTTTTTTTTTTTTTTTTTTTAAATTACCGGTTAGCACAGTTTTATATGAATTAAGCAAATATTTTATATTTTTGAGGCTTAATATCTAAAGGCTTTCCTATGGAACTCAAATTTTTATGTATCTCACATATCAACATTTGAAACAAACACTTCCCCAAATAATAGATTTTGCTGGCGATGGCAGCGCACGATATAAAAGAAATAAATTTATAAAAGAAAACCGATTTCCTTCTCGACTTTGCAAGTATTAAATTAAAATATGAGCTCTTCGCTGGCGGTTCCGAGCGAACATCTAACGAGGTGTTAAATAATACCGCGCTTAGTAATGTTGCAGTCTGGGGATTAGGTCACGGGCTCTTCCCAAACCAGCCGTTCCTCTAGCTGCAATCGAGCGGAACGATAAATTAAATATTTAGTAAAAGTTATTGTCGGAAGCTCCCGCCGGATTAAAGCTTTGGCTAAAGCCCCGCCGTTCTGGAAAATCTGGAAATTTAATTAGGATCGCGGAAAGTTTGCCCGAAAAGAATTCGGGAAAAGTTTTGAAGCCGCCCACTTGTAGTCGCGGATATTTTAATATTAAAATCGTATTCGTTACGCATCAGGTTCGAGTAAAAAGACCGGGCGGTGTTTAAATTTTAAATGCCCGTCTTCGGTTTGGCTTAAATTGCTTTTTGTGCTTTGTCGCAAAGTTGCTTTATTCGAACTTTTCCAATAGTACAAGGAGAATTTAAAAATGAAGCAAAATTATTCTTCTACGACTATATTAAAATAATCCAGGTTTTTTATTATTAGTAAAGTACATTTATTTTAACTAGGCTTTACAAGCTCCACAAATAAAATATCTAGGTAGATGCAGAGAAGAAAATCTCGATAAGCATATATTATTTCTTATACAAAAAGTAAAAAATACATACGTAATTGTATAATAAAATTGTTCTTTAGTATTTAAAGGAAAAATTGTTACTTCAATTAACATTAGACATTTTTAAAAGTTATTTGTAAAAATTGAAATTAGAAAAACGTTAATCATACCCTAATCAATTATGAGACAAATTCAGTTTTATGAGAGACTTATGATTATACAGGGTGTTCCAAACTGTATTCCGAAAACTTCGGCAGCACATTCTCATTCAAAATGCGTAGTTTATTTCGATTTATTTTAAATAATTTCAAGTAACGTCAATATTTGGTTGAATATTGGCGTATGGGAGTTTTTTGATGAGAAATTTAATTTTGATGTCAATATGAATTTTACTTGTAGAAGGAGCCACCTACATATTATTAAGTGGTTTGAAGAAAAATAACGTTTTATTTGTACCTGTATAAAACCACCTAGTGAAAAAATATACATTTCTGTAATTTTCTACGTAAAAAATGTCTTTTGGTAAAAGTCGCTACGAGTAATGGTTCTCAAGATATTTGATACGGAAATAGAATCAATACATATCATTATTGATAAAAAATAAACATGTTGACAAGATAGTAATTTGATTGAAATTATAAATGTGGGAACCTTTATATTTTAAATTTATCATAAATTTTTCTAAAAAAATACGATAAAACAGTTTCTGTTGAGTCTTTGGTAAAAAACATTTAAAATTTATTATTTCAGATTAATTTAATCCAGTTAACATGTAGAATTTTGGTCAGTTATGACATGTATACAGACTATATCGATTCCAAATATCTTGAGAATCACTACTCCTAGATTTTTTCACCAAGAGACAATAGGTAAAAAATGAATGACGGATTCGGCGGAATGACGGCTGTAGAATAAACCACCGAAATATTCCGAATATAATTCAAACCAACCTGTATATTACTTACATTGTATATTGTAACTAACACATCCAAATTGTTCAACCCCATTTGCCCCCAGTTTAACATAGTACCGATAACGATATGTGAAATTAGCCCCGACTACAAAGCTATGACAAAATAGCGTATAACGTCGCAAATCGTGAAACATATGTATCTGCATTTTAGGTTATAAATTCCCGCACAAAGCGAATTAATTCAATAGAAACAATAGTCGATAAACATTCGAAATTAATTTAGATTAAATATGCAATCGTCGATCGAGGTCGTTACTGTCTGCTGCCATTGACAACGAAATCTATTATGAGTGAGGAACTCTGGTGTTTGTTTCAAATGCTGGTATATCAGATAAATAAAAATTAGTGTTTTAGAGGAAACTTATAGGTTTTTAAATATTAAACACCAAAAAATTTAAAATATCTGCCCAGTTGAAATAAAATTTGTAGGCAATTAAAGTAATAGGAATTACTCCATTACAGAGATACCTTAGAAAACTGCTAAGTATAAAATTGTTTCACTATGTCTCAAATGTATCGGCTAAAAAAGCTAGTTGCGAGAGTGCTGAAGTCATGATTACTAAATCCTGCTTAAGGTGGACTGGTGACGTATACAGGATCTCACAACGACAATCAAAAATTAAAGAGGCAACAAAGTAATGAGATTTGTGTAAAATATCGTCAGAAATCCTATTTATTATCACGGGTCAGATAATATACCATACAGTATACCAAAAGCAAAAAAAAATTACATTAATTATTTTTTTTATAATATGTTTTGAACTTTCAATGTCAAAACAAATTTTAATGTCTCCCAGCCTACTCACTACTCATTCTATGTGTTGCCCACTCATCATAGGCTTTTTTTCAAAGTAGTATTGTAAAACATTTTTAAAAAAGAATTTATATGATTTAATTTTTGTTCAAAATTTATATAAAAGTATATTGAAATAATATAACAAATATTTTCAAAATACTAAATACACGTATCAGTTATATCTTGATTAAAAAATTTTAATGGTCCATATTTTTAGTAACTGTTGTCAACGCAGGGAAAAAACGATCCAAGTTAGAGTTCGCGTTTAATATCGTTATCGCATGCTCAGTAGCGTATTCAGAGAGAAGGATAGGCTTATACGATAATCTTGTTCTAGAAAGAAATAAATAGAAAAATGCATGTGAAAGTTCCTTAAACAAAGTCGTGTGTAATATACATATGGCATAGCTTAAGTGACGAAGTTTATCTAAGAGCTGAACTACAGCTGAAGAGACAGCATATTCTTTTTAAAAATGTCCATACCTATGTGGCGGATTCATCTCTCTAAAAATCGTATATTGTTCTTTAAAATCAAAGAAGGGATTGCCATACATTACTAACATCTACAGATGCATGAGCAATGCATTTATTTTTATTAGATTGTATTATTATTGTTGTAAAAAAGCCTCTTTTATTTTTATTTTAAAGGCTATTAATTCTTTCATTATAATTTTAGCGTGGTTAAAATTTATTCTATGCCCTGTGTCCCATGAATGCTGACAAATCTTAGATTTGTGAAAATCTCATTTTCTTAAATAACACTAGTTTACAAAGTTTAACTTTTTTTATATACCCCGAAGTAAATGCACATAAATATGTTAATCTACCTTCCTTAAACCTAAAAGTGTTAGAAGAAATATTCTATCACGTCAAAATTTCTTGCTGCAGTCAAATGTTTTTTTTCGAATGCCTGACATGGTGAGGACAGTTTAGTGTTATTCGTTCGCTTCAAACGATAAGAATTATCTTGTTTCGGCTTGATTTAAAATGTCGAGTAGAATATGTAAACAAAGTTCTGATCGTTTTTGGTATGTTTGTGGAAAATATATATTATCAAAGAAGAGAAGACCCATTGTAGATTCGTTAAAATTTGCATATCTTTATAATTTTGGATTTCCTGTTGCAAACCAAGATAAAAAGTGGGTGCCTCATGTGTTTTGCGAAAACTGTAGATTCGTTTTACTCCAGTAGTCATCAGGACAAAATGTACACCTTCCATTTGGTTCACCAATGCTATGGAGAGAACCTAGTAATCATGAAAATGATTGTTACTTTTGTGTTACGAAGACATTGGGATATGTTGTCCCACTGTTGGCCCAGAAATCCGAATTTATGAAAGATTCTCAGTTTGAAAGCCTTTTATCTGTCAATGGAAAGTCTGCTTGGAAGTCATTCCAAATGGTTGTGGAAGAATCTTTTTGTGGGAAATAAAAAAAGTGAAAATTACAAAGAAATTGTTACCGATTTATTGGAAAATTTTCAACAGATGGGAGTAAACATGTAATTAAAGCTTCATTTTTTGCACTCGCATCTGAGTTTTTTCCCTGACAACTTAGGAAGTATGAGTGACGAACAAGGGGAACGTTTCCACCATGATTTAAAGGTTTTTGAAGAACGACATCAGAGAAACTGATTCAAATAGCTATAAAAAGAAGGTAAAAATTTGTCATTTTTATTTTTTTTTAGTATTAATACCAACATTATGTATTTCAGATAAGTAAATAAATATTTCTTAAACCAGATGTGTCAGAATTTTCTATTATTTTTTTCTGGATAATTCTACCTAAATAAATAATAAAATAACAACTTTCAGCTGGGGTATGAAAACCATGTAAACTAGGTAATATTTATGTTGTTTAATTCGAAGATATAAGGGTCTAGATGTTTCACCAATGGTAAAAAATTCTTTTTGTATTAATATATAATAATAATTTACCGTAGTTCGAACTATAGTTTGTATTCTAATGGCGTTAAGTTGTGGCATTAGCTAGAAATCCCGCAACCAAGATATTACCTATTGATACGCGTCAATTTTGTTCTGGCTCGTTGGGCCGGAACAAATTTAACTTAACGTTATCATGTTAGGTAACAAAGCCGGTTTATACAGGATAAACCCTTTATCTAAATATACAACCATCTTTGTCTTTAAATAGCAAATGGACTGTTTAATGCT
>NW_022147107.1:93229-116108 GCF_002938485.1 Sitophilus oryzae
TATTTTGTCGGATTCGCGATTTGCGTGCAATTTTTTTGGTTACGGAATTTATTTTCGGTGTGTTTCGAAATTTTTGTTTCATTTATTTAGACAAATTCTATTTTCTGTTTAATGTTTTTTGTGAATATGTAAGAGATTAATATACCGGGTGCGTCCCAAAAGTGGCTCACTCCTATAACTTTTTTATTTTTTTAGATAAAAAAAAAACGAAATTTGGTATATCAGTATATGACCTAAATTAGGATTGATTGACGTATTCAATTGTTTTCGGTTACTTCATATTTCACCGGAAATGACTGGAAGTTTTGATTTTTAAATGGCACCCTCGGTATTTTTTTACTTCATTCGATAGAAAATTAAATTCTGAATAGAATGGCATATCGTATGTCAACTTTTGACATTCTCGCTTAATATAAAATCGTATTTTAAAATTCAATCTAGAATGCCATGGCTATGTTAACAACACTAATTCTTAATCAAGGAGCCTTGGAATAGATTTGATCGTCTAATGTTTTTAGTGTCTTGTCCTGGCCAGTTAGAAAATGCTCAAATCATATTTTTAATCATACCTCAATTTTTTCAAATGGAACGAGGGTGGCTCATTACCATATTTGGAAAAATCATTTTTTTTGGGAATAATTTGATACCACACACTTGGTATTTTGCGTCAAATTTTCGTTACAAACCGCAAGTTATAATTTCAAATAAACAATATGCGAAAATGTCAAAAGTTGATATATGATACATCATTCTATTCAGAGTGTTATTTTATTTCGAATAAAGTAAAAAAATACCGAGGGTGCCACTTTAAAATCAAAAGTTGTAGTTATTTCCGGTGAAACAAGAAGTGACCGAAAACAATTGAATACGTCAATCAATCCTAATTTACGTCATATACTAATATACCAAATCTCGTTTTTTTAACTGAAAAAATAAAAAGTTACAGGGGTGAGCCACTTTTGAGACGCACCCGGTATACTATTTTTTTGGACTAGGTGCGATGCCTTTAAAATTGAAAATTAAAGAAAAATATTTTCAAAGAGATTTAAATCTATTACATTATTGCTCTAATATCCCCTTAGAGCTATTGTTGGACTATACTGATGACATTGTGAATATGACGTTAAAGATTTTTGCTCTGGTCTTACTATATAATTCATAAAAGAATGGCAATCAAGGCACAGCGCCTGTAGAAATTTAGCCATTCTGTCAATTGTACCCAAATGGTGAGAGTTTAATTATTAGAAAATGACACGGACTTTACGGTCTGTTACACCGTAGTGGTAATCACCCTCTATATTAAAATTTACTTTTTGAGTGCAAGAGTTTTTTTGTACATAAGCATTTACTGTCAATTTTATTTCGAGTTGTCGAAGTTCTTTACAAAACTTTATGGGTGTATCAATTATTTGTCTCGAAACTATGTATTGAAAGTTAAGTTGAAATGTTCCCAGGCGAATTTAAATCTATTGTATTGCATGAGTATTATTATCGAGAGTTATTGTTTTAGTATTGGAAAGCAAAATTTCTGTTATTTTATCCAATTTGTTGTTTAAGATTTTGGCTCTGATATGCTATAATATATGGTCTTAATTTCATGGTCCCATCTCACGTTCGGTCTTCCTCTAGGTCTCTATGAGTTTCTTCCTCATGTGTACCATGCTGTAATTTTTGTGGTCCATCTGTTGTCCGTCCTTCTTGCCAGGTGTCCTGCCCATTACCACTTGAGGGATTTTATTCTGTGAATGGGACATCTATTACCTGGTTCTTTTGTCCTATCAATTCTATTCTTTTACGGTCTCTCTTGGTTATTCCCAGCACATTTCATTCAATTGAGCGTTGTGCGACCTGCAGTTTCCTTATAATGTCTGTTTTAAGTGTCCAAGTTTCGCATGCCTAGGTCACGACTGGTAGTACACATTGGTCGAATGTTTTTTTTCTTTAGATAAAGTGGCATTCTAGATTTGATGATTGAGTTTCTTCCATAAGTACTCCAAGCTAACTTAATTTGGTAATATATATCCCTGTAATGGAATATTTTAGAGCAGACAACAAACCTAGCTTGTTAAAAGTGTATCATGTGTTTCCGCCCTTAAATTGGTTTTTTTCAGAAGATCGTAAAAACTGTTTAGAATGAAGGACCCGTTTCTCTGGGAAAAACTAAATATTTTTCTGTTGGGTGTAAAATCCCACGTCCATAAATTAATATAATACTTGCTTTGAAACAGCTAGAAACGACTAGCATCAGTCATTAAGGCTGTAAATCGGAAATGTATTTTCTAATATGTTTTTAATGGATTTTAGTGATTAAAATGTTATAATTCTATTATTTTTGATGTTTTTTCTTGGTATTTCTTTTAAACATTGTAGCACAAGGTCTTTTCAGCTTTTTTTGTCTCTGTATGAATGCAAAATTTTATTTGTTGATTTAAAGTAATTTTTGGCGCTATTTGATTTTATTACATTTTAGAAAATTGATTCCATATTTTTTTATTTTTTTTGTATATTTGTTAAAACGATAAGAGTGATTTAGAGATTTCGTAGAAAATTTAAATAATCTTGGTGTCATTGGTTTTGTTTTTTTTTCTCTTAAAGAATAATTGCCAGAATATGTTTTTACATAAAGTAGTATTTGCGGTAATTCAGAATATTTAATCTCAGGATAGTGTTTTGTTTTAAGAAAGATTCATGATGTTTCGATAGATGTTTCTTTTTATTTCATTTAAAAAAAAAAAGTTAAGGAAACTTGAAGGTTATTACTAAATCGATTGCGATAAAGTAATTAGCGTAAATCTTTATGACAAAGAAATCGCACAGGTAAATATGTCAACATCTGTCAGCAGCAGGAACAATGGTCAACTAAGATTTTTTTTTGGTAATTAATAATTGCACGTAATGTTTCATAGATAGAACTAATTAAAAGTCAGCGAACTCTCTCGACATGCAACGAAGTATTCACATGTCGTTATACAGTAATAAGTATTGTTGTGGACCTTTGTCTTTTTGATTAAAATATTAAAAGTTTTTTTTCGGTTTCTGTAAGTGTTATTTTTGTAATGGAATAACTGTTATTTGATGAATAATTTTTCTTATATGTCTTTCTGAAAAAAACTAAAATTTTATTACAGTTGGACAAATGGAATAGTCAGCTGTGGTTTTTTTTTGAAATGGTTGCAAAACGTATTAGGCGTTTTGGCTTGTTGAATAGTTATTACTTGGGTTTGCAACAATTGACTTATACTGCAGCATACTTCATTTATTTTTTTAATATTACTTTTGATGCTACTTTATATTCATTTCCTTTATTCTAGAAACATAAATAGAAAAAAAAAATGTTCTCCGTTTAGAGAGTTTAGGTAACCTTTGTAGGTAACGAATTCTAGATGAAAATCGATGCACTTGTGAACTGGAACCAGATGTTTTTTTAAGACCCCAATTTCAATAGTAGGTACCTGGACGGGACACAATGAAGTGACGGTTACGTCCCAGAGAGCTTTAAATCTTTTACGAGGGTGTTTGAAAAAGTAGTCGTCGAAAATAAGAGAATAGTTTTTTCGACAATAATTTAGATAGGGTACTGGGTTATGCATGTAAGGTTGTGGAGAAGGCGATGTAATTCACTGGCAGCAAATTGGTCTATCGGGTTCGGATCAACGGATCCTAAAAACTATATACAGGACGTTGAATCTGGTCTAGGGACTTACTAAAGGTGGCCTAGACATGCTCCGAAAAGCACGGGTGAACAGAAGGAAGTTATTGCACGAAAGGAAGAGATTTTAGTGCAAGGAAGTTAGAGGATAGAGTGTGGACATATCAGATGTACGCCTAATTTATTTACGGATTTGTCATTCACGACAATGAGTGCTGAACCTGCGTTCACTGATAAGGAGGTCAGTGATGGCGTAAGAAACTATCGACCAGAGCGTGCTGAGAATTCGGAGGGAGGAACCCTTGAATTGCTGTCTGGGATAAAAGACAGTGGCAGTAGCAGGTGGGGGAAAGGAGAATCGCCCACAGCTAGTAGCACTGGATCCACTCTGGTTGGCGATTTTACGCAAGTTAGGTGAAGCAAGGTATCTTTATACATAACGGCTCTACACAGAGAAGGCGGAAACGCTCATGGACGCCGTAGGAGGAAAATTCGAACCCTCAATTCGAAGATTGCAATAGACAGAACATGTATGCGAATAACCCTTGGAATAAAAAACAATAGACTAGAAAGTACTCGTGAGTTTAACGCCTAAGGTTTAGCGCAGACCGGAGGATCAAGGCTTGGTTGCATGCAACCCTGACTGGTTAAATTCATGAAGAAATCAATAATATTGTAATTACCTGGTTATGATTGTAGTGTATCTGTATACACCCGGGTCCCTGCACACACTATAGTCTTAACCACTGAACCACTTTGCCGTCAACATTTCTACAGTTAACGGCTACAATAGAAAACCTATCATAATCCATCAAAAATCACAATAGATAACCGTTATTTGCATACTGAATGGACAGCCACACAACAGACAATATTAAAATCCACATTTTTCATACTTCGGTACCTGTAAAGAATTAGGCTCGAGCGTTATGACCATTTCTCCTTCAAGGTCGGATAGGTAATCCTCAGGAGTACACTCAAGTTCAGATGGGGTACACTCAAGCTCATCTGAGGCTACATTCAAAGGTTGAATGTGGGCTCTGGATATGGCGGAGCAGGAGATGGTAAAGAAATTTCTCCAGGAATATGAGGACATATTCGCCCAAGAGGGTAGACCGCTAAAAGCTAAGGCAGAGTGAAACATTGCATAGATACGGAAGATGGGAAAGACATTTCTCCAGTACACCTTACATGGGGGGAAAATCAGTGATACATCGGATTTTTAGAAGATTAAACATCATATAAGAAGAAATAGAAACTGACAGAGAAAAGGGTTAGTATAATTCAGCATAGGTATTCTAAAACATTAAAACGAAGTAAATGTTCAGAGTAATAATTTGCTTAAAGTGAAACAAGGTTCAGAGTAATAATTGGCATTCAAAGATACATTGAGTATATACAGTTTTTTTTTCTCTCTTGTGTTTTATTGTTGAAAATAAGTATCTATTTTTTTTAAATATTTGTTTAAATAATGTGTAACATACGTAAGTGACTTTTATTTGCCAGGATGATAATACAGTTTTTTTTCATTATTTTTCTCTCTCTCTCCATTCGTTAAAGAAAATATTTGTTGCTCTGAGCTAAGTGAAAATAATGATAATGATTATTTTCAGGTATTTTATTTTTCAGATTGAACTATAAATTTTTTTGTTTGGTTTATTTATTTTTTTTTTGTTTTGTCTAATTTGGTTATTAATTTTTTTATCTTATTTGTTTAACATAACTAACATCGTTTTAATTTTGAATGATTGTTCTGTTTGTTTGATTTAATCTAATTTATCTATTTTAATTTTCAGGTGGTTTTTATAAATTCATTTTCATTATTAATTTTTTCCAGATAATGTTATCTATTTAGATAATTAAAATATATTTCTGTTTATTCAGCATTTATAGGTATATACAAATCTTTTATTAATTTTTTTCTACACAGGTTTTTTGAAATCAGCTGTTAGCAGGAAAAAAGAGTTAGTTTACTACTAAGAGGCAATAGCCACCTTAAATATTTAATTTTGTTAGATTTCCAGGTATATAATATAGGTCCTTTTTAATGACTTGGTCTTGCCAACATTATTTTGATGTGGTAAATTTTATAACTAGATAACCATAATAGGTATTTTATTCTTAACTGCAATCAATTTATTTTTCATTATTAATTTTAGGTACACCGTGAATTTTATACTTTGAATGATATTTATTCATTTGTGGTTTATTTAACATTTATTTTATCAACTAGTATTTCTTTTCCCAAGTTTTTATTTCTTTTTTCCAAAAATTTTGATATAATTCTTGCTTAAACTGTTTACAGGGTGTCATTTTAGTAGATCACGTATTAGAATCAAGATTAAAGAAATATTTTGAGTTTTAGGATACCTAAATTTTTTTAAAGTAACCAGGAAAATAAATGCTGTAATATTGTCAGAAATTCTACAATTTACCTGATAGATCAGATGCTACAAAAAAAATGCAGAATTAACTAACTCGAGTTCTATTATAATATATAAGAAAACCTGATGTCTTAGTGTGATGGTCAAAATATGGAAACCTACATACAGGCCCACCTCGATAAGACATTTGTTGTAAAATGGAAATACCGGTGGTGTTTGAAACTTAGAGAATGTGAAGGAAGTATGAACATAGATGTGAAGTCGCTTTCAATGACCAAGAGTAAAATTTTCATCGTTATTAACGTATTTTGTTTTCAAAAAATTGTTTTTTTGAAAACATGTTTCTCTTGTAAGAACGTTTTAATTTTTTTATGTTTTAGAAAGTTAAATATTTCATAGGATTCGTTATTCTGACAATCATCCATATTACCGCTGTTGTTTTATGATTATGTGCTAAAATGATGCCAAATCGATAATAAAGTGGAAGATTTTTGACTGTTTTCGAGGAGAAGTATGATGTAGATCCTGAGTTCAGCGAGATGTTCTCCGGAAGACTATGTACGTGAAGAATGTCACATCAATGGTACAACACCAACTACAGAGTGATATTCTGAGGGATCCAGAGAAACACAGTAAATGGATGGTTAGGCATAGATACATATCAAAATTTCAGTACCCCCAGAGCATTTTGAGACAGACACATATAACTGTTGGAGATTGGAGTAGACGTAGTGACCACAGTTAATTTCACGACCCCTCAGCCAACACTAAATATATAGAGGTCCTAACAACAAGATTGGGAAAAATGACATACACTATGCAGCAGAGAGGTTACCACGTTTAGTCATAATATGCTTAACCAAACAGTAACACGGAGTTCGAGAACCTGGTTTTTCATACAACCACAGTTATGGCGATGCTTATCCAGAATGGAGTTGATACACAGGATGTTTTCGGAATGAGACGTAGGCAGGTACTATTGAAAGCCTATGTAAATGCTATATCCGAAAGAAATGAGCAGCATTTTGATGGGGGCAGTTGGAACGTAAATGCAAGTTTATGCAGAGAAAAGTCGGGGACAAAGTCAACAGAATGGAAAATAGGATGTTTTCCGTTCAAGTAGAGCAGCATGCAGATATCACAGGGATGCAAGTGATATGGCCGAATTTCCGAGGCCATCAGATGAACATCACAGGTGAAGCCATGCACCAATAGTTTCGGGAACATTGCAGTACGTGGAGACTTTGATTCGCGAGCGCGTTAACGGGCCATTGACTTCGATCGGACGGTGATAATTCAGGACAGTGCACAATAAAAATTCCAGCAAGCCAATGCAGAATTGAGACATTAGGACAGTGAAAAGAAATTTTGACAAAGACAGTGAGCGGAAGTGTTCGCCAAGACAGTGGATCAAAAGGTTGAAAGAAGTGCAAACGACACGAGATTCGAGAATACGGAAACGCAAATCGGTTAAACGCGCGCGGAAAGTAAATCGCCGAAGAATCGCGGTCCACATCCAATAGGAGTCAACGAACAATCAAGGAACTTCAGTTTAGTTAAGTACTAGTATAGTTTTAACATTTTGTAACAGGAATCATATCGTGAACCTATTG
Source organism: Sitophilus oryzae (assembly GCF_002938485.1). Taxonomy (NCBI): domain Eukaryota; kingdom Metazoa; phylum Arthropoda; class Insecta; order Coleoptera; family Curculionidae; genus Sitophilus; species Sitophilus oryzae. The sequence continues at coordinate 100,876 of NW_022147107.1, forward strand.
TTTTGTTTGTTTTGGTCATTATTTTTTTTCTTGTGTTAGATTTTTTTTATTGTTTTTTTTATTTTAGTGGGTGTTTTTTCTCAATTTTCTTTTGTTTTGATATTAATGGAAACAATAGCTTCACTCTAGGGTAGAGGGTAATTTGTAATGGAATATTTTGGAGCAGACAACAACCCAAGCTTGTTAAAACTTTATCATGTGTTTCCGCCCTTAAATTGGTTTTTTTCAGAAGATCGTAAAAACTGTTTAGAATGAAGGACCCGTTTCTCTGGGAAAAACTAAATATTTTTCTGTTGGGTGTAAAATCCCACGTCCATAAATTAATATAATACTTGCTTTGAAACAGCTAGAAACGACTAGCATCAGTCATTAAGGCTGTAAAACCCTAAATTTTAACTTCGAGATTATATAAGCAAAACCCCTAGAAAGCAATAAAACTCCTAAGACGACACTCTTCTCACGATAGACCTCCCACGGGCTAATACAAACAGATTTTGGATAAAAACAAGTATAATTGTTAATTTAAATATTAAAGTAAAGTTCACGTAATGATATTCTGAAAGTTAAGGACTGTCCTCCTTTTTTTATCCAAAATATCCAAAGTATGTGAAATAAATAAACTTATAAGATAAAACAGCGGAATCTAATGAAATCAAATTATAAATGTGATTTGTTTGGTTTTTTAAGGACAGACCTTAAAATATACGTTAGTTAGGGTTAGATTTAATCATGTGTAATTGTGTTTACGGTAATTATAATATTTACACGGATATTAGTAATAATTTGGAAATAATGTAGAAATGGTCATAGTAACGACATCTGTGACAAGTAGAGATTGAACTAGGCCGGGAACGACAGGGTAGTTGAGGTTTTCTCAGACCAATCAGACGGTTCCTGAAAAGCGAACCCGAAGAGGATTTGAGAATGGCTCGGCTTTTGGTGGTTCCCTATTCTTTTTACCCGCCCATTTTAAATATTTCGAGGTTTAGGAAAATAGATTTTTGGATCAGTTCGGTACTGACTTTTAAATTGGACGGTCGAATTTTCTCCGTGTAGATCTTATATTATCCAGTGGTCTTTTTAATTGTTTTAGTAAGTTCTCTATCTAAAGATTTTCTCAAATAAATTCTCAAGTTAGGAAATTCTAAACTATTCATGCTTACAGTATTTTAATTGTTGTTTTTGGATTTTCTCTAATATTTTTCTTTATTAATGATTTAAGACTTTCTGTTTGTTCTAAAGGCTTTAGTAAATTTTAGATGTCATTGCATAAGTGATTATTTTGCAATTGTTCTTTTTATTAAATTCTAATTTAAATTTAATTGTTCAGTGAATATTTTTTTAATATATTAATTTTCTGCCAATGATAATTCTAAGAGAGATTTGAAAGTGTATGCTAATTGTTGATAATTTAAATTGGACTAATAAGAAGAATATTTTGTATTTTTTTTTTAACTTTATTATCTCTGAGTTTTAATTTCAATTCTCTAATTGTCATTAATTATTTTTTGATTCAATTTCTTTCTTTTCATTAATTATAAATGTTTTGTTGTTAAATCTTTTTTCTTTATTTTTTTTTATTTATTTATTTCTTTATATTAAATATAGTTAGGTGTTGTGAAAATCGGCATTTTTATTTCTTTATTTCACCTAATCACTAAAAAATATTAAGTTATTTAAAAGAACACTGTGATAACCGGTCGAGTGGTTCAATCCAAAGTATGAGTCCAAAACCGAAAGAGGTAGATCTACAAGGGGATCAATGAAATCTTTGACAGGTTCTTGTTGTTGATGTATTGCTGATGGATGTTGACGTAATAAGGTAAGTAGCAATAGAGTTTATAGTAACTGAATTTAGAAAGAGCCCTTACCATAAAAGTGCGATGCCTTAATTTCGATCTTTAGCTGGTTATATTTTGTTTTTATATGTAAACGATAAACTATATTTACGCTCTGAAAAGTCGGTGTTCTCATTATCCAAGTTCTGCCTACCGCTCAATAAATTATTTTAATTATAATTATATAAAGGCCACACTACCATGATAACGGACAAAATCTTGAAAGTTTTGTCACATCCCGAGCTGTGTATTAGTTGTTCTAAATATATATATTCTTCTACTATTTCAAGTGTTATTTATTAGTTCTGTCCGTATGTTTTTTCTCTCTGTAATGTTCGTTGTACATTACTTTAGTTTTTGCTAAATTCATTTTCATTTACACTTATATACGTATAATATACGTATAATATTGGTTATTTATAATATACAAAATTCAATTATCTACTTGTTTTAATTGAAGAGGAAAATATTACAGTGTAACATATAAATAATTATAATAATCGTAGGTTTTTAGATACAATACGCGTACTTCTACTAAGCATATATACAAATTTTCATCCAGTAAATTTAATTACATTTTTCAAATAAATGAATATATCCAAATAATTATTCCCGCTTTATTAATTCAGATAGCTCGTGTTGTATCCTGTCAATAATAATTAGTTTTAATTACATTAACGTACGCTGGGGCAGTAAATTTCGTATCGTGCAATTAAAATATATTAAAGCAAATAAACTAAATCAAATTTGTAATATTGGTAATTCTTTACAATATATCATTACAATATAGCACAGTGTTACAGTTATTTCATTTTCTTTTTCTTATTATAGAAAAGAAGTAGATTTAGAATTTGCTGTACCAGATATATTGTCAGATATTCTGTTATTAAGTCAAAGTAATATTGAAATAAATATATATTTTAAAAAAAAGAAAGAAATTATTGGGCAAAACTCAAGTAAGATTAGCCATGAAACATGACTAAAATATAACTACCCTGAGACACATAGTGTTTCTGCCTTCCGGCTTCATCAATACGGGAGGAATCAGCAACAATGAACTAGTGATCCCGAAAAAAGAAAAAAGAAAGCAAACGAGAATTTTTAGAATTAGAATTAGAATGAGTGGAAGGGGGTTAATCACTGCGACAATACAGGTCTATTGTGTCCCACTTTCTTGAGTTATAACTCATCATACAGTATCTGAGACGGTTTTACAGAGGGTAGTTTTCCATCTCCAATATCAGTCGTACCAAAGTTCATGGCACGAATGGTTGTCGTCTCGGCGCACTCAGTGATGAGGTGTTCTGGTGTTTCCCCGTCTTCCCCACAGAATCTGCATTCACCTTTTCTTCTTAGTTTTAAAGCCACAAAAGCTCTCATGATATGCAGAAGACTGGCCGGAAGTAGATGGGGCTGCTCCCCTAACATTTTGCGCTGGATGTATACCATGATAGTAAGATCCATGATTACTTATAGAGCAATTGCTTAGTACATAAAAGCAACGGACGGTAAGGATAAACCTGTGCAAAGTCCAGAGACTGGCATGCGTTTGGATCACAGGAGCTATAAGAACCTGTCCAACAGCAGCAATAGAGATCATTCTAGATCTAACACCACTGCACATTATCATCGGTAGATATGCCAATGCGACAACGATTAAAATGGTCACTAACGGAATCAGTACTGGGAGAATTGTCAGATCAGCGGCTTGAAACACCCTCAAAAAGTGGATATGCCAAGAATGTACAACTTTGAGAAACATTTCAATGTAGTATTGAGCAATAAAAAGGATTGTAGGACAAAACGTCTGCTCAGCAGTTAAAAGACCATACCATAACTTGGTATACTGATGCTTTCAAAACCAATTCGGGAACAGGGATCGGAGTATTTGGGCCGAGAACTAAATAAAAAACCAAACCAAACCAAACCAAACCAAACTAATGGGCACGTACCCTAGCATCTTACAGGTAGAAATCTACGCTATCGAAAGATGCGTACAACTTATCTTAGATATGAACTATCGGAAACAAGAAATAGCAATCTTATCTGATAGTCAAGCAGCGTTAAAAGCGATAAACTCAGTATCAATCAATTCGAAATTGGTCAAAAAGCAAACAAGGCACGAGGCACGAGGCACCATTTGCAAATTTGTTAAGCAGTAGCTCACAATTCGCGAGCGTTACTACAGAAAAACCGCTGCGTATGTACTCCAACATACCTCGCCGCTATCACCTTGGCCCAGAGAAAGCAATAAACAAAAGATGTTAGCGGGGGGACTACAATAAAACAGAAGAAAGAAATTATTGGGCAAAACCTACAGTAAGATAAGCCATGAAACATGACTGAAATATGACTACCCTTAGACACTTTGTGTTTCTGCCATTGTCCGGCGTCATCAATACGGGAGGAATCAGCAACGATGAACTAATGATCCCGAAAAAAGATGTTTGTAACGCTTGCGAATTGTGAGCTAGTTTGTGATTCCCTTTTTCTTTTTTATGATATTCTTATATGAAGCCGGAGGACAGAAACACTAAGTGTCTACGGGTAGTCATATTTTAGTCATGTTTCATGGCTAATCTTACTGTAGGTTTTACCCAATAATTTCTTTCTTCTTTTTTATTATAGTCCCCACGATAACATCTTTTGTTTATTTTTTTAAATATTTTAACTGGATACTTAGAAGTGTTATGTTGGTATTTGTGTTGGTTATAAGTACCTACATAAGTTCTTAACAAGATATTTGCTGTCTTTGATATTTGTTTTCTTACATTAGTTTCTTTTTGTATTTATTTATGCCTTATAATACTGTGTGACAACAAAAACAATAAATATTTATATCTTCTTCTATTTTCATTAACGTAGTCCGATTAATGTGATACTTACAAAAAAGAAATTGATTTTAATCAACTGATGAATGGCGATAATAGTCCCTGCTTCAAATTATTTCTAAGTTTACTTAAGATTGTCGGAACCCAAATGCATATATCACTGGTAAGAGTCCGGTAATTGCTTTAGTAACAAAGGGTATCGATATTTTATGCAAATCACGCTAGAGAACAATACACAAACCGATCGATCCCGATACGGGCTCTAAGCTGGCCAGCGCCAGTCCTTAAATCTAATTCGGAGATTAAAAGGCCATCAGGCCAAACCAGGATCTGCATTTCTAAAGTTGCAAGTTTAATAACTTTTAACAAGCTATCTATCTAATTATACCTTTTCAAGTAGAAATATGCGTGATATTAATGATCTAAATTCATTTGCACTTTGTAAAATCGATAAGTATCATTTCTATAGATATAACTTCAGCACTAATCCGTACTAATGACAGAGTTAGAATTTAATATTTAAAATTGCCACCAAGAAAAAAGTATGATACATTTTATTAATAAACAGTATAATAATATGCTTACTTCATCTACGTTACCGTAGATGGAGCTGAGGCTTGGTAGGATTTATATAAATAAGTAGTATAATAATATGTAATTGTATAATTTGCGAAACAGCAAATATAGCACTTTAATCAAAAAGGAGTTCCACGATTAAGAATTTTGACTGCAGTTACATGAGCCTATTTAGATAAATTACATCACTTAAATCAAAATTTACCTCTCATTGATTAATATGTTAATGTAAATTGTACATGAAAAATGTGTTATAATATGTACATAGTGTCAAGAAGTTGCAATTTAGATGTCATAAACGTTATTAGTAAGATAAAGCTTTTTTATTTTTTTTTTTCCTAATACAGGGCGATTTTGAACATATTACAGTTTTAGACACCCCTCATATTTCAAAGCTTATATACTTTTATTCTTAACATATCCATTTTAGAAAATTATTGACAAATGTAAAGCTTTTTTTAAATTGGTATCCTCGTATATTTATTAAGGAATTAATTTGACAATTTTCCATTTCCAAAAATATGTAACCACCTAATTATAAAGGAGAGATATCCAACCATTGCATTATTTTACTCACAAATAAATGTTTCATGGTTTTATTATAAAACAACGATTAATTTATTATACACCCCTTAACCCAAACACTCCAAGGAGGATATTTCGTGACCCCTTATTTAAAATGGACAAGCTTTATTAGTCAATGTTTTAATTACCCAGCGTCTTTAATAAAAATCTAATGTAATTTTTGATAGAAATGATCTGACATAAAAAGCAAATTTTATCAAAAAACTTTTTGATTATCTACAAGGAGTAAACCCCTGACAAATATCTGTATACTAATGCCAAAGTAATGCCAAAAATACAAATCAAATACCAAAATTTCTCATATAATGCCCCACTAATGCCAAGCTGATTCCAATATAATACCACTAATACCACGAATAATATGTGTAACACATTGGTTTCACGAATTAACCTGTAACAATACTGGTAGGTACGTGCACAGATTTTTTCCTAGGTAACTTAAAAGTCGTTAAAAAGTCTAATTATATTTAAAGAAGATATAATTCCAACAAATTACATTATAAGGCCAATAATGCACAAGTAATACCATTGAAATTTTGCGTTTTTAACTTGTGTAATTTCTTTAACAGATAACCTGTAACAATAGTGGTAGAGTACGCGCACAGATTTTTTTCGCTAGGTAACTTTTTAATGCCCTGCACCGTTTGTATAAACTTTGTTTAAAAGGCTAAACAGTGATTAACTATATAGTATTTTGTATAGTTAATCACTGTTTAACTAAGCAAAGTTACTAAGCAGTACAAATGAGCATAAGCGTTAAACAGGCCTATAATGGTTATTAACGGCTGAAATAAGGCCGATAAACAGCAAATAACGGCCGGGCTGAAGTTTGTGATCCGAGGCGATAGCCGAGGATCATAAGCAACCGACCGTTATTGTTATCGACCGTGTTGCGTTCTGAATTTTCGTCATACTGCAATTTTTAGAGCAATAAACACTACTATTTAATAACAAATTTATTGAATTTTCCAATAACACAAGTAAGGATAAAAAATACATAATGTCTTATACTAAAATTCATTTTCATGATAATGAACATGGAAATTAAAGATGCACTTGTTGTTCTTAGGAAATCTGTAATCCTTCCCAGGGATTTACAGATTTTATAAAGATGATGATGCTACTGAAGAATGGCAAACTATCCACCTAAAGACACATTATTTTGGAGCTATCATGAAAAAGTTGATTTGTTATTTTCATTCTTTTGGAAACTGATATTTCTATGTAAGTTTCTGCCACTGTTGAAGACTCCCATCCTCCTAGCTCCTTTAGCGATAGTAAATCACCACCATTTTCGGCGAGCATGGTTGATGATCTACGAAATGAATGCCTGTATAACGTTCTGGATTCTCCAAGTTCAAAAAATTTTGCAATTTTCTGCGGTACGCTCCCGATGGTATGTATACCGACGATTTAGCAACACACTTGCCTTTCTTGTAACCAATAGAAAAATTTTGGATTGTCAAAGTTACGAGGACGCAGGTTGATGTATTTTGTATAAACCATAGGCATCAAACGGAAGGCCCGTTTTTGGAATAAGAAATTTCCTATCTTTCTTATTTTTAGTATTTCTTAATGAGACAAGAATATTTTCTCCGAATCTTCAGAAATCATCAACTGTGAGTGACCAAAGCTCGCTGCGCCTACAAGCTCCAAGAATACCAAAGCACCAATACAATTTTTTCGGTAACCAGGTGTAATCATCGGCATCCAGTAGAAAATTATTTATGTCATTCTCCGACAGAACTTTGGCTTTTTGGTGAATAACCTTCGTTTTGCGCGCCTCAGAAACATGAACAGTTTACCAAATCCTATGAACAAATATAATTTAGATGAGTATGATTAAATATCGAAGAATATAATGGCTTTTTACCTTGATATGTCGATGTTTTCATATACTCTCAACGCAAGCTTCAGCATGGATATCTTTGTCCACAGTGATGTAGGAGAATACATTTCAGACATTCTTTTAGCATAAGCCAGCAATACCGCTTCATTTACGCTGTTTATACTTCTATCCTGCCGCCACTTCAAAAAATTGTCATATTCCTGCTGATATCTCTCTCTGGTTATAGTCGGAAGTATAATTTTGAGTAGCCGCAGCCGCTTCCTCCTGTATTTCCAACGGAATTTCTCGCGACATCTCGCTATGGTCTATTTTCCCAATTTTTGAAAAGTCCAACTGACAATAAATAGTCATTGTTGCAGGTGACACACGTTACGATTACCTTAGAAACTTAACGGCCGCCGGCCGTTATGATAACGTCCGGCGGACGTTATATGCATCTTTTCCATTCTGATTTTGCTTATGTTATAATAATATAACAATATAGTATGACGAAAAGCTATAACAACATAGGTAACTAATATTTATAATTTAATTCAGTTTTAATCTCAAATAATAAATGTTTTTACTGGTGTATTTCTGAAGTGTTCATTATTAAAAGTAGATATTCTTCAAGTTATGCGAAGTAATAAGTAATGTTTCCGGTGAGACCGCGTATATGTCACCTGATTCTGGTTAGTATAAAGACTTTTTCTATAGAAAGAGTTTTTTCTATATTCCTTATATTCCTTTCAAAATAAGACTAATTTCTTCTTATTCTTTTAAATATTACAGTGTTTCTTTTTCCTAACATGTTATACTTAATTTTCGCTTAAAATTAAAAAATCACATATGGAGGAAAATATACGTTATTGAATAAAGTTTATACAAATCACTTTACCATAACAAAAAAGTAAAAAAATGTCATGGCGGAAGATATTTAGGTGGCATTTCACACATTTATCTATTAAAATCGAGATTAAAATAATAAACTTGCGTAACATGTTATACACGAGATAGAAAGTTTCAGAATCGATTAATACGCAATACGATACGCAGTCAACTTATTCCTATGCGCGGATGAGCGTCTTCAAGACTCTTCCTTCGGCCAGAGTCACGACGCCGCCGAAGAGGAATCGGCCTACGTTTGGCTAAACAGGCTAGATACGGTGGAGTACGATATTGGTGAGTCTGAATATTTATAAAAATTTGCAAAGTAAAATATGTTGGAAAAATAATTAATCCATACATATATAAAAGCTCAAAGGGCTTTTTGTTGCATCCATCCCGCCGAAACCGCTTTACCAATCTTGATGATTCTTTTTTTAAATAAAAGGTATATATGTGTAGATTTGTTATGAAGTATTTTTATAGTGCTTAATGGCTATTTCTTTGTGTAAAATGACTAAATACTAAAACATACCTGAAAAACACTTACACACAATACCTCCAGAAATAAATTATTTGTCATTGTCAGTGGTGTGTCAGTTAGATTATGTATTACGTTTTTAGATATTTTAGAGTGAGTTCATGCCGCCAGCTTTAGATACATAAATATTAACACAAAGCGATTTTAGGAAATTCATCCTCTTAGAGAGTAAAATTATCTCGGAACAGTTTGTTGTATGAAAATTCCTTACTATTTGGTCTAGAAGAATGAAATCCTACAAAAAAAATTAGAAGAAATTTTTGAAATTCATCAACCAAATGGGTAAAGTTAGAGTAAAAATTTATATAAAACTTGGTGACCTCTGGATTATACACATAAAAATTGGCACAAAGGTAAAGCGAATTTATGAAATTTATACCCTTAGGGAGTAGAATAGAGAATGAAAGTTTGCTGTACGAAAATGCAATACTATAACATTATAAACCAGACAGTATAAAATTTTATACAAGGGTTTATTTAGTGACATCATAACGAAATATATCTTCCTCAATTATCCTTCAAAGAATAAAAAATAACCTATAAAGAGAGTATTAGTGCTCTTAAATAAAAAAAATATGAGAAATAAAAAACATCTATGCTCATTAGCTCTCTATAAAGAAGTAAAAAATCATTTAAATCAATGCATGAACGATTCGAGGTGTAAAGCGAACGTAGTCGCGGGAAAAAGCTAGTAATTTATTAAATTATTTTATTTAACTGATTAATATTCATTGAAAAGGAATTTTTGTAATTCGCCACTATATTAGTTAAAAACTAAGAAACTCATATCAAATTTAAGTTTTGCGATTTTGACTTATACTTTTTAGAAAATCTGAACACATTTTAAAAGAAAAAAAGCTTTTGATAATATTTGTGTAGATTGACTAAAAGTTGTATAACATAAATTTCTACGACCGGTCTACCTAGTGGTCTGCAGCATCGCCTTGTGGTGCAAACGTGGGCCTGTTAATCTGGCACAACAGCCAAGAAAAACAGAAGCGTGGCTAAGAATTTAGTAATTTAAAAAAAATGTCTTTTAGATACAGTAGGAGGTATTAAAAAGTTTTGTATTTAAATGGGGTTTGTCTTTAATAGTTAAAAAATTATATCGTAAAGTGTAACTTTCCGTAAGAATTCTTTATCTGTCATCGATCATGATCTGTCATCATGTTAACCTGATGTTTTGTATGTTATTTTGTTTTTTTGCTTGTTTTTTTTACGGATAGGTGGCGATCGCATAATATTATTGATAATGTTATATTTAATGTTAACATTACTACTTTTTCAGTGAATCTTTAAATCTGTTGTTTTTTGTTAAGTTCGTTATTTAAACATATGTATGTAATACACTCATATTAACACTAATCATATTTTTACGTTTTTATTCATCATTTTCAATGCCCCCCCGGTTGCATCTTTGTAAAGGACTGTCAATTTTTTGATTCGTATTTTAGTTGTCCTCTTGAGCCGATTTTTATGCAAAGTTTTAGAATTTGCGTATATTGAATTTTGAATAAATCGCTCTGTACGGATACTACTAAAAAAACATAATGTTAGCTTTGTGTAACTGCGCAAAAATTATACAGGCTGCCGCTATTTTGTTTTGAAGTTAATACTCTTAACCCACGGCCACACAGAAAGCGTTTTTTGCGTTTTGCGTTTTTTCTCGAAAGGATGGAACACGACACCGAAGGCGGAGCTTCCCTTCTCACAAAATAAAATACCACTTTTAGCACTTATATCATAAATAACTATTATAGAACTGTATAGGAAGATTCTATTAAATTCAAAAATTTGAAGGAAATGTTTGAAAAAGTGTAGTTGAAATGTTGAAAAAGTAATGAATTAAAGGAATATTCTCTTACCCGTAAAAAAAATTATGCGTAAATAGATTTTTTTTCTGTGTACAAAAGTACAAAAGGTTTTTTACGTGTAACAAATAGTTTTTTACACGTAAAAAATATTTTTTTTGGCGTAAGAAAGTTTTTTTACCAGAAATAATAAGTTTCTGACGCATAAAAAATAGTTTTTACGTGTAATAAATAGATTTTTACACGTAACAAATAGTTTTATATGCATAAAAAAAGTTTTCTACCAGTAACAAATAGTTTCACACGCGTAAAAATAGTTTTTTACATGTAGCAAATTGTTTTTTACACGTAATAATTTGATTCACTTTTACAACATTTCTATTAAAATATCAATATTTTCAGTCACTACGTATTTCTAAGCCGTTGACACGTTTCATTACAACTATCTCGTGTGTCAGGGCCGTCTCGCTAGCTCGTATGTCACGGCCTTGAATTTTTACTCCCCGCGCGCGTAAAGTTTCACTCTAAAAAGTTTCACAAATCATGTCCTAAAATTGCGTTAGCAACTAGCAATATTTACTATTCTATTATATAATTATAATTATTTATTATATTATATTATAATTATAACAAGTAACCACAACACTACAACATAAAAAAACTATACACATATAAACTAGAATTCGTAAAATAAATGGCAAATAATAATTATTATTTTTACACACACCACTGGCACTAGCAGTAGATTGTGTTTGTCGCCGAATATATGCCCCGGCCCGTCCATAATTCAATCCCGAAATCTTTTATCTTCGTCTCTTCAACGCTAACCGCGCCGATCTCGCCTTACTCTTTCTCACAGGATTGATTGTTGAACGGGCCGGGAATCCACGAGCTTGGACCACAGATTAGGTATACTATATGTATACAGATAAAAATCTTATCCCTAATTCGTGGTACGAAAATTGTTTTTTTTTATGACGATATGCAAACGTTAAAATTTTCTGTGCGCAAAAAGAAACTCGCGTAAAATAACAACAAACAGCGTAATAGAGAGATATCGCTAAATCGAATAGCGTGCATGGACGTTAATAAGGCCAGGTGTTATTTCCTTTACGTGAGGTGGTATTAACTCTCTTCATTTATAGTTATTGGATCGGAAAGAATTCTGTTCGCGTCCGCTATTTAAACTTAACCTAACTTTGAATTTAAAACTTTGAAATTGTTTTGTTTACTAAGTATTTTAAAACTAAAGGGCTAAAGTGCTTATTTCCAGTGCTTTATTGTTCAACGTCTGCCATTAAAACTAATCCCGGCTACTTAAATATCAAATTACCTAATAAAACTAAAGTAATATAATTCAAAACAATTCAAACATTACCTCCAAATAAAAGATCTCAGCGGCGCCAGGCGGCCGGCCCCGGTTATCAAATACCCGCACGTGCCCATTTAAGCAATTTTTAAACGTTATTTAGAAATAGCGCTTGGTGTAATTGTTCCGCAAATTACAGTTAGGCGGTAACGTTATTAGCGGGTGTTGCGTTAAAAATTGACTCGCGCATATCGTAACCATGATAAGGTAGCGTAAACACTGCATGACGCTATTCGGTTTTCCGATATCTCTCTAATAACTGTGCCGGTCAGGCGCTATGCACAATTTTAGAGGCCATAAGTGGGCGTGCTATGTGCGCAAACTAGTAACCTAACTAGTGCCCGATTCCGAAAATTGGAACCACGAAAAACAATAAAGAAAAAACAAAGATTATAATCTGTATAATCTTTGTTGCGACGTTACTAATTGACATCTTAATAGAAACTGCAGACCTGCCGTCTCTTTTGGGTGTTTTTAATGGACACAAATCGAAAAAAAAACGCTTAAAGGTTGATTCTCACTATACCTTCCATATCAGCTCCCTTCCGTTTACATAAAATATTATATCATGTAAATGAATAGGACAATGCACACTATCCGTTCTGTTTCCCTTCCGTTCCATATCCTTTCCTTCCATACATTTTTTGGCGGACGGACTAAAGCGCATCGGAAACAGTGTTGTCAAGTTCTTACATTTGAATCGGCTCTGCTAACATTTTCCTGATATTTATTTATTCCTTCACTTCCTAATTAAATCTATGACTGTTTTCAAAAGATATAAATTTTTAAAATATAACTTTCGTAATATAAATTATACAATAAAAAGTATGGAACTGATACGGAATGGAAGCTTTCGTATAGCGTCATAACAATAAAAAATACGTAACGGATATGGAATGGAAACGGAAGGTATAGTGAGAATCAACCTTAAAACGGTAAAATCGCAAAAGCGCTTGAGACGCAAAAAACGCAAAACGCTAAAAACGCTTTCTGTGTGGCCGTGGTCTTAGGCTTACTCCAATAAATCGATTTGTTTTTCCTGTATAAAAAGTTTTGGTAAACTATATTTTGAACCCAAATTCAATTTTATTTGTCAATGACAACTAGAAAAACAATGTAATGGCAGTGTGCGTATCGACTTCATTTTCATCCTCTAGACTTATATTCTTATCTTGAAGGTCTTGGTATACCTAGCTCGAAACTACATAACCCTCTATTTAAGAGACTTATTGATAATTTTAATATATTTATGTTTTACGCATTAATGATGTATCTATTTAGAATTAAAATGTTTACGAGTAGTTTGAAAAATTTAATATAAATATACTTTAGATTTTTAAAATTTTAATTTTAAAAGAGTTCAAACAGAATAAATATTATTTGGAAAATAAATCTCAATCATTTTGTACATATTTAATACATTTAGATTGAATGCTACAATTGGAACCTTTAGTGTTACAACAGCAAAATAAAACACTAATTTAGCACAATACACCAAAATACTTTTTTAAACACTGGACTCCAGTTTTGCTAACCATGTTTGCATCATCAGCAGAAAGTGTTTTGATATAATGTGACAAATTAGTGTTTTGCTTAAATGTTGTTCATATATGCATAAAAAGCATAAAACACTAATTTAGCACAATACACCAAAACACTTTTTTAAACACTGGACTCCAGTTTTGCTAACCATGTTTGCATCATCAGCAGAAAGTGTTTTGATATAATGTGACAAATTAGTGTTTTGCTTAAATGTTCATATATGCATAAAAAGGAAGCAAAAGTACATAGGAAATTGTTATAATTAGGATAAGATGATAGGATTATGGATTTACCTAAAATTCTTAAAAACCAGTAGTTATTAACGTTAGACAATTGATAGAGAGGCCAAAATATAAATTGCTTGTTGTTTGCTTATTGTATACAGGGTGGTCTGAACTGTATTCCGGAAACTTTGGCAGCATATTTTGCAGATAAAATTAAGTAAAAAAGTTCGTATAAATGTATGTCCTAACATGCTTAGTTTCGGAGATACAATGTGTAGAAGTATCATTTTTATTTCGATTTTTTCCAAATAATTTGTGAAGTAACGTTAATACTTTGATGAAAATTGGTGTCTGGGACTTTTTTGATATGAGAAATTTGATTTTGATGTCAATATAACTCCAATTTCTAGGAGGCGCCACATACATGTGTTTTAACTGTTTTGAAGAGTAATAACTTTTCGCCCGTACGTGTATAAAACTACCGAGTAAAAAAATATTGATTTATAACGATTTTTACGTAAAAAAGGTCTCTTGGTAAAAATTGTTACGAGTAATGGTTCTCGAGATATTGGGAATCGAAATTATCAATACTTGTCATCATTGACATAAATTAAACATATGGACTAAATAGTTACTAGACTGAAATCATAAATTTGAAATGTTTTTTTGTCAAAAGTTCAACAGAAACTGTTTTATCGTCATTTTTCCGCAGAAAAATTTATGATTAATTTAAAAAAAAATAAAAATTTCCCATATTCATTATTTCAGCCAAATATCCATCTACTCAACGTGTTTATTTTTGTGTCAATAATGACATGTATTGACTATTTTCATTCGAAATATTTTGAGAAAGGTTGCTCGTAGTGATTTTTACCAAGAGACATTTTTTTCGTAAAAAGTCAAGAAAATGTATATTTTTTACTCAGTAGTTTTATACAGGTATGGGCGAAAAGTTATTACTTTTCCACAGTTAAAACACATGTAGGTGCCCCCCCTCCCTACAAATAAGAGTCATATTGACATCAAAATCAAATTTCTCATGTCAAAAAACTCCCAGACACGAATTTTCAGCCAAATATTGACGTTACTTCAGAAATTAATTGGAAAAAATCGAAATAAAAATGAAACTTCTACACCTTGTATCTCCGAAACTAAGCATTGTAGGACATATACGAGGCATGTTTTTTAAGTAAGTACCGTTTT
>NW_022147107.1:116691-124857 GCF_002938485.1 Sitophilus oryzae
TAAAAGCGAAACTGCATCTAAATTTTCGAACTATTCATTTTACTTAATCTGGGTTTTTTTCTTGTTTGACAATGAGTGGAGTTGTTAGCTTAATTAATAGTTTAATTAAGTTGCTTTTAGTTTTTATCGATTTCTATTATATTTTATCCTTTAGTTTTTTATTTTTGCTTATTCAAGGCGAAAAACTAATTTCAGACCGAGCAAAACTTTAAAACTTATTATTTTTGATTTTTGCATGTTATCATTAAACCATTGATGTTCTTCACACAACCATTACTGTTAATGATGATACTGTCAATTATTGAAAATATATCAAACGCATAAAATAAAAAAAATATTTATTTATGAAAAAAAAAATATTGAAAGACAATGAGTGTCATTTAAAAGGAAAAAGCCATTGCCGGTTTTGTTGTATTCAACAGGAACCAATAATATTAAATTTTAACAATGTTTACTGCCTTTTGTGTATCCTGAAAAAAAAATCAACTCTAAAACTCACATGCTGCGCATTATCACCCAATTATACTAGAACCAGACTGCAGAGATCCGGATGGCGGAACATCTGATGAAGTAGCAATTAGGAAGGGCGTCAGGCAGGAGTGTGTATTATTCCCTCCTCCTTCTTCTTCAACATCTACTCCGAGGCGGTATTCCGTAAGGCACTAGAGAGCGCTGAGGATGGTATCAAGATCAATGGTACCCTGATCAACAATACTCGCTTCGCAGATGATACGGTAGTACTGGCTGGCAACATTCTGCACCTTCAGAACATGATGGACTGCATCGTTGAACATAGCATGCAGTACGGATTACACATCAATGTTAACAAAGTTTTGTTTGACTTGTTGTTTGTTTGACAAAAACTTGTTGTATTTTCCAAAACACCGGGAAAGACTGTCCTCAGAAAACAAGGTGGTAGAACAAGTATCGTCCATAAAGTATCTAGGAGCCCTAGTTAACGACGCTTGCGACCCCAAAACTGAAATTTTAGCAAAGATCGAACAGGCCAGACGTACTTCTGCTTCCATGAAAATCCTCTTCTCCAGCCGAGATCTAAGCCTCGAACTGCGCATACGTATGCTGCGTTGGTGCATCTTTCCAGTATTTCTTTACGGCTCTGAGAGTTGGACACTCAATCAGACATTGGAAAACCGCTTAACGCTTTTGAGATGTACTTGTATCGTCGTATGCTGCGTATATCCTGGATGGATAGAGTGACAAATGAGGAGGTACTCAGGCGGATGGGCAAAAATAAAGAGCTCCTATCAACATTGAAGGAAAGAAATTTACAGTACGTCGGTCACATCATGAGGGGTTATCGATACGAGGTGCTCAGACTGGTCATCGAAGACAAAATTGAGGGCAGGAGATCAGTGGAAAGAAGGCGAAACTCCTGGCTTAAGGATCTGAGTCGTTGGTTCGGAAGAACATCGATCGAAATTTTCAGAGGTGCGGTTTCATGCACCATCATAGTCAGTTGGATCGCCAACCTCCGAAGGGAGACGGCGGCCTGAGAAGAAGAAGAAGAAGAAAACTCACATGCAAACGAGACATACCGTTAAACTTTTATGCAAATTTACATAACCTTAATTTCTAATAGAATAGTCTGCGATGCTATAATAATACCTTAACTGCATCTAACCGTCCCAGTAATTAATTTTACTTAATCTGGGATTCACATACCTACACTAAGAGAAACTATCAGCCGAACAAAAGAATACGAACTACCATTAATCATATCCTTTAAAGACTTTGAGAAGACTATCGACTCGATATATCCTAAGATAATAATAGAAGCCCTAGCGAAACAGGGTATTGACAGGCCTTATATCGAAACTCTCGCCAATATATTCAAAGAAGCCAAAGCAAGAGTAATGATATATAAAACATCCCCAGAGTTCCCAACTGGCGAAGGAGTATGACGGAGACGCGATATCCCCAAAGTTTACAGCAACACTAGAAGAAACCTTCCGTCAACTGGACTGGACCAACAAACGATTCAAAATAGATAGAGAATATCTTAACCATCTAAGATTCGCTAATGATATAGTCCTAATTGCCAATAGTTCTGAAGAACTACAAGCACAAATTAACGAACTAAATACAGCCAGCAATAAAGAGGGTCTCAAAATAAATTTAGCCAAAACTAAAGTAGTGTAAAACGAACTAGTGGAAAGAAAATACATTCTAAAAAACAACACAACACTGAAAATAGTAGAAGATAATATATTTTTGGGATAACTAATAACACAGCTCGGGATCTTTACTACCAGCAATCAACAGAAGAATTAAATTAGCATGGAGTACTTATGGAAGAAATTCAATCAGATTCAAATCTAGAATGCCACTTTATCTAAAGAAAAATTCACAGATTTTGCAACATGCGCAACCATCATAGGCGTATTGAAAGTACCAGACACAAGTCGGCGGTTGTCGAAGAAAAAAAATTTTTTTTTTACACACCCCTTAATTTTAAGTGATACTTTACGGTCACCTTTATAATGTTTACTACTGAACTGTGATATTTATTTCTTGGTTACAGAAACCATGCAATGTAAGGTCGTGGCGGTAAGCAGCAAAAATAAATTACATTAATAAAAATTAATGTAAAAAATAAAATTTGGTCACAAAAAGTGTTTATTATTTTTCTAAAGTAATAACCATAAATATAAAATCTTGACACTTAGTAATGGTGGTTTCATTATGTTGTTTCTTGCATTGGACTTTATTAATTTTTTTTTCTTTTTCAGTTTCTTTTTTAACATTTTTTTAATGTTAAATAAGAAACTTCTTATTTCTTATGAAAATCATTTTTTATTATCTTGGCTCTCCGAGACGTTTTCCATATCCGTATATACACCAGTGGTAAGACACAGTAATATTTATTAACCATATTAATATTAGGTATTATTACTTACCTTCCTGATTTATATTTCCTGTTGTCTCTGATGGTCCTTCAAAATCTTCCAAGGTCGAAGAAGAAGTACCGATTGTAGTTACTGATAAAACTTTAGCAATTTTCTTGCGATTTCTATAGGCTCGACAACGTTCGACGTTTAATTTAAGTTTTCTAGCTTTTTTTTTTTCATCTTCTGTTGTATTTAAGATTTTTTTTAACGAAGATTCAGTTAATGAACGATGAACCGTTTCGCTTATCCGCCATTTTTTAAAAGGTACCACAAACCACTTGATTCGAGTCATCACGTGAACTATTGGATTTTATATTTATATATTATATTTGTATTTTATATCCGATTCAATTTATGACTTCCGATCTGATTACTCCTACACTGATATAATCTGTATTACGACTTATGCTAGGTTAATTAAGGAAATTTGCGACCAATTTTGAATTAAGTTATACTGCAAAAACTAGCATAGCCTATGATTTGTCGTTGTCAATTATAATTTAAAAGAAAAAATACTTAAAATATTATTTTTATAAAGCCACAAAGGAGAACAACAAATTGATAATGATTAAATAGACCATCCAAAAGATAATGAAATTAAAAAAAAAATAATTAAGTTTTAACTGTCATAATTTACAAGGAAAAAGCAGTTCTAGCATAATTCAAAATTTACACGACCATCAGTTTTTACCTTTTCGATAAGTTATGAGATAGTTGGAATACGAGAGGTGCTTAGACATTTTCATTTTCAAAAACGTCTTGTATTTCGAAAATGAATTTTACTTCGAAGTGCAAGTAAATTAGTGGATATACCTAAATAAGACAAATAAATATCTTTTTTTCAAGTAATTATGTTTATAAAATAGGCGAGTATTGTTTTATCAAATACTTATACGTATATTACGTCAAAGTGCAGAGGCAACATTATTTTTGATGTCGACTGTAAAATAATGTGAAAATTACGGGAGATATAAAAAATGATATACAAGTACATAAAACATGATAGAAAGTTTAGCAAATATTATATTACAATCAAAAATAACATACATGCATACATATAAATTTAACATGTGGTAAAATACAAATATGAGGTATGGGTGCAAAATATGACATGTGCATTGGTGGCTTACACACTGGATAAAATCAAAAAAATTGCTAATCAATTAAAAAATGCAATAAGGAAGTTAGCGTCTTTTTAACTTATATTGATAACAACTAAAGTATACTAAAATCAATAAATTTTACAACTAGACAATTCCATAATTTCGGAGAAAAAAGAATATTATCATATGTATCGATTTAAAGTCTAAAGCACTTCGCTATTAAACTCTTAAGAAACTCAAGAAATTAAATTTAATTAACTAATCCAATCCCGTAAGGACGCAACTGAAATAAAAATTACAGAACTGTTTTTATATGAAAAAATACATCTTGATACATGGAAGACGTGTACTCAATTTTATAAAGATATTTAAAATAGTATCAGTGTTATTATAAAAAAAAACTGATTTTCCTGAAAACTTTACCGCCCTGTATAAAAAACTTTTGATACTGTTAAATAATATGATAATTAAGAAATATATAAAAAAATTGTGCACAAATACATTAAACAGAGAATACAAAATTATATACAAACATATAAAATTAAGCGTAAGTACCATAATAAGGATAATACCTTATTGTTTACGAATACAGTGTGAGCTTACAAGACTTACAGTTACGAACAAAATAAAATGAAATATTCATGAAATATAACACACACTCTATTAGCTTCACGGCTTATACAGTCGAATAAATCACATAATATTTCTCTCACCTACATACTTGACTTAAAACTCAAAAAGTACTCACCAATATCCTAAACCTAACAGATTTTAATCAATTTTCAACACTTTTAACACTTCGAAGCGTATTTTAAATTATGGATCATTTTATTTTACGACCTCTACCTCATTTCGGCCTTCCAACGACCTTGCCCTATTCCATATTCCTATAACGCCGGCTAAACTATCGACGTGTTGACAGGCAGGTTATCGAACCCACGCGGCTCTAGCATGTCGTTTTTTCAAAGATGGGTCCCATATAAACGCGGCCAGAAGTATTTTCAATACTAAAAAACATTCGACCAATGTGTACTATCAGTCATGACCTATGCATGCGAAAGCCGGACACGACATCATAAGAAAGCTGCAGGTTGCGCAACGCTATATGGAACAAAATATCCTGGGAATAACCAAGAGAGACCGTAAAAAATAGAGTGGATACGACAAAAGACCCCGGTAATATATGTCATCCACAGAGTCAAATCCCTCAAGTGGCAATGGGCTGGACACCTGGCAAGAAAGAAGAAAACAGATGGACCACAAAAATTACAGCATGCTACTCACAAGGAGTTAAGAGACCTAGAAGAAGACCGAACCTGAGATGGAACCATAATATTAGGAAATTAGCAGTGATAACTTGGGTCCACATAGCTAACAACAGACAACAATGGGCCCAACTACAAATAGAGTATCTGAATGTATAAGAGCTACACTATAATTGGAAATATTTGAAGCTGAAAATGATGATGATGAATTTGGGATTCTTTCTTGTTTGACAATGAATGGAGTTGTTAGCATAATTAATAGTTTATTTAATGTGCTTTTATTTTTGTATCGATTATGTATGTATGTTTTGTATCGATTATGTATGTATGTTATGTGTATTATGTTTTATCCTTTAGTCTTTTATTGGCGCTTATTCAAAAAACACAATTAATTTCAACTGAACAACTTTTTCTTTTTGTAAAATACTAATAATTATTGCATTGGGATGACTGAGGTATCTGACTGAATGGGACGCCGAGCATCACTCGTGTCGTTTACATTTTTTGTTCATTTGTACAACTTGCTCTAGATCTGAAGGTATACTAGCATACTAGGAAGGCTGAGTAGGTACACTTCAACCGAATTTTGTTACCTTACGATTGTGAACTCCAAGTACCGATATAAAATTGAGGGTCGACCTAGGTGCCCAAACTGTTTTAATTTTTATTAAAAATAGTTGGCCGCAGGATTTGAACCAACTTCCATTCGAATGGTAGACAAGAACCGTACCTTTAAGCTACCTAGCTTCCTTAAAAATCATAATTGGACAATTTGTTAATTAGCGAAAATTAAACGACAGATCTAATCAGGTCGAAGTGGCTAAAAGTAATCTACTTAGCAAGCTCTCAAAGACAAATGACGATCAGTATATCTCAATCGAATAGATCTCCGGTGAATGAAGTGGAAAATTATACTGCTCAGCAAGATGAAATCCACATAAAAAACTAAAACATGCTAAGTTAAACTAATTTAAATATTCGGCATTGCAGTTGAAATAAATCGGCAATTTATTTCAAATATTCATTATAGAGTTGAAATTAGTACACAAAAACTTCGGAAAATTTCTTATCTGGCATTAAAGCTTAAACAGATCGATATAATACCAATTATTGAGTTGACAGCCGTCCAACAGTTCCTTGGTATAGATTTGTTTTGAAATGAACCGTATTAATTAAAACATCTAAAATAAAACTCGGGTAGACGAAATCAGATGCAGGTAACTGAAAGTTAAGTTTATCGTGATGATCGCCATGTTAGCAGAATTATATTGTAAATTAGTTTAACTACGTAATCAGTGATGACAAGATTGATATAAAGGAGTATATACAGAAGCTATGACAACCGCGCTTGTTATAGCCAGGTATAGTTACAGTCATAGTTTTAAGGGAAAAATATTTTGACGTATCTTTCTCCACTTGAAAAGTCGACATTTTCAATACCGTTTGATAGAGAGTTATCCCGTGGTCTAAAAATAATTTTTAAGAAGGTCAATTATAAAATTGTGTATAGTGCTAATAATAAATTACAACAATTATTTGGTAATCCTAAGGATAAAACACCTCCACTGGAAAGGTCTGATATTTATGAAATTTCTTGTAAAGATTGTAATCATAAATACGTTGGGCAAACTAGAAGATCAATATTAATTAAACAAGTCTGAAATTACAGACAATTAGATGCATATGAGAGCATCAGAATTAATAAATGTAAAGATAGTATGAACAGAGACAACGGTCCAATTCCTTCCAGTTCTTGCTCTAATTGCGGAAATTAATTATTACACTCGGTAGGCTCTGATTCGGTTGGCTAGATCTTTCCACGTGGTACCCACTCGGTGCCCCCTGAGCGAGTATATAAACGCTCAAATTGTAGATATTAGTTTAGTTTTAATCATCTGCTGATGAAGCTAACATGGTTAGCGAAACGCGCGTCCAGTATAGAAGTAAAAGTTTTTTGGTGTATTGTGGTGATTTGGTGTTTTATTTTGCTAGTATAAAGAACCGCACATTTGCTAGGCTGTCGCATCGATTCTTCTTCAGACTGACCAAACATGGACATGACGTCATCCGTCAATCCCATCAGGTTTAGATACCACTTCATCCTACAGTTAGTCCTACAGTTAGTAGACCCACTAAAGGTTTGACTGTCTTTCTGTTTTTATTTATCAGATCTACTGTGAATTCACCATTCCACCTTCTATCCCTTGTTGCCTCAGCCTGAATAGGTATACCATTTGTCTATGATATTTTTGAGAAAAAAAAAACACACTCACAAAAGCCTAATTATGCTAACAACTCCACTTATTATATTTTACCAAAAAGAAAATAGATCGGTTGAAAACTTGGTCCCGTTATTATGAGACCGTCAAACCCGGTTCATTAACTCATAAATTTCGACGTTTTTTAGTTGGAAAAAGCTCCACATAAAAGGCAAGTAAATTAAGTCCCCGACCGAAAGTGCTGATTTCAATAGCTCGTTTTCATCGGCCCATTTTAATTCAATTTTCGCTCGGTGTTTCTATCGCGAAACTACGTAGAACAGAGGGAGAAAGACAGAGATAGAGAGAGCAAAAAGATAAAATAATATTTTAGAGTTTGTGCGATCGCAATCTGGACAAAAGTAACTGAAAGTTGATAATTTCAAATCAAGGACGCTATCGCCTCCTAAAAATTTAACTTACAAAGTCATTTTTTGTTCTTATTTTATAATTTTTAATTTTCTTTTTCTGATAAGTTAAAGTTATGCTGTAATCCTAATTTCGACCTTTGTAAGAGAAAGAGAAAGAGAAAGAGAAAGAGAAAGAGAAAGAGAAAGAGAAAGAGAAAGAGAAAGAGAAAGAGAAAGAGAAAGAGAAAGAGAAAGAGAAAGAGAAAGAGAAAGAGAAAGAG
>NW_022147108.1:0-3791 GCF_002938485.1 Sitophilus oryzae
ACAGAATATACACCATACAGAAGCGACAAAGAGCTTTGAATAGCATTGGTCAAATGGGAACTAATTGCGTGACGTCACGTTTGACATCCGTGCGCCTTGAACAGCATTTCACACTGAAAGAAAATTGTTAGATTTTAATAGAAAATGATAAAAGGCAGGTTTATTTAATTTTGAAAAACTGGACGGATTTAAATCAGTATTTTTATTTAGAATTAAAAATAAATAAATAATTATGAAATATATTTTTTAGTCTTTTATGCATAACATCTAGAAATAATTATACCTGTGGTCGTGAATTTTTTTTTGGTGTATAATTCTGTGACATCACGTTTGACAGTTAACCAGCATTAGCCCCTCCTAAAAATTTTGAAGCAAATCTCTTTGTCGCTTCTGTATGGTGTATATTTTGTGGTGGGGGGTTGGTAAGGGGATATGGGAGGGGGTTAAACATTTTAAAAAATCGTAACTCCAAAATTACAGTAGTTAGCGAAACGCCGGTTTTCAATTTAAGATTAGGAATAATATTTGCAACAAAATTTGTAATAACATCAAAATCAAAGTCGCAGTTTTTGAGATAAAAAAAATTGGAAAAATTCCTTTACCTTGAAACTAATAGAACTGCCTACCAACTTTTTATTAACATATTTTAGTATGGGCGGCTATACGTGCCTCCCGGCGCCAATTTTTTTTATAAACGTTCGATCGGGTAATCATATATAAACAATTTTTTATTGTGACAAAGTAGGTATACTAAAATTAAATTATATGTTATATACAGGGTGAGTCTTAAATAAGTGCAAATATTTTCAGGGGTGGTATATTTCGACCCCAGGAACACGCCTATGAGTTTTTTTTTCC
The DNA here is from genome assembly GCF_002938485.1 of Sitophilus oryzae. Taxonomy (NCBI): domain Eukaryota; kingdom Metazoa; phylum Arthropoda; class Insecta; order Coleoptera; family Curculionidae; genus Sitophilus; species Sitophilus oryzae. Next base: position 859 of record NW_022147108.1, read on the forward strand.
TAAAAAAAGGTGTTGAAAATCGTGCATTTTTTTTTAAGTTTCCCATATGAGTCCCCTAAATGCAAAACTCGAATTTGACGAAATTTTGAAAAGCGGGGTTTTTGCGCCATTCCCTTGCTTATCATAACATGCACCTTATCTGCTAGTTAGTAAGTTGCTAAACTGCGTATTTCTATGCTAAAAATACATTTGAAAACAAAGCTTAAATGCAAAACTTTGTATTTGCTCTCACTTGTCAGATGCAAAACTGTGTAAATGCAATTGGCCAATAGCGTTGCGCCTTTTATGGTGGCGTGATTAAGTGCACGTAGGCATGTTATGCATTATTATTTTGTCTGGAAATGGTAAAGGGCAGTAGTAATAATTACCATCGCTTATAATTATTATAGAAAAAGAAAATCCATAACTTAGAATCTAAAGCGCTTGTTGTTTGGAACCTGTTTCCTAAAGGTGCCTGACTAAGGCCTGCTTTTTTTAGTTTAGAAAAGTTTCTTTTTTCGTTTCTTATTTGTAAGGAGTATTATTATTATTATTCCAAGCACTTGGAATTTGAAAGTTTGCTTTTCAAAGTACGCACCTGATGACGTTTAGTTAGTTAGAAAATATTTTTTTGTGTTTAATTTTTTATATTATTATGTCTAATAAATAATGTTTTGGTTTATACTACCGTATGATTGAATAAAGACGGCGTCAGCGATGGCTATGAAATGAAGATCGCTGTCATTTTATATGTAAAATTATATGGGGAATGTCAACGATGTTCATTTCCAAGCCAACTGGACGTTTTTTTTTTCGATCATACGGTACTTTGTGCCTTCAATTTAAAGAAAATGGGTTTAATCCGAAAGTAATTTTTTAAATTCCACAAGTATACATTTATGGGTATGTGCAAAATTTTAAGTTGCAAACTGGGGTATTTTAAAACACAAGTGCAAAACTCGGTATTTTAATTTTAAAAGTTAGTTTTTTTAGTTTTTTGTAGGATTTCAAATTAAAAAGAATAGTAATTTTAAATCAATATCACTAGATTTAACTAAAACCAAGATTTTAAACAAATCCATATGTATTTTAATAAGTGACAGATTTTTTGGTTTCCTGAAAAATTTCGTGACTAGCAAATACTGAGTTACATTTAGGGGACTCATATATTTGTCGAAAACTTTTTAGAAAGCCTATTCACCGCAAATTTTCCCACGGCATAATTTCTTAATCTCTGATTACTTAGTTACTGATTTACTCTATGGTTACGGCAATAAAAGGGATCCAAATGCAGAAAATCTGGTGGCTCTGGTGGCTTTTTTTTTTAAATTTTCAAACTTAAATATAGTCTGTCCAACGAGAAGATCCTTGACAGTGATAGTTGTGTCTGTCATTTTAATGTCAAAGTAGTTTATTTTATTTTACAAAGAAATAAGTTGGTACAACTGGAACGCATAGCAGGAAATTAATATATTTAAAATTTGACTGACAAGTGATTACTTCAATTATTTTTCTGCAGTACTAAAATCCATTATTTACCTATCGTGCGATGTCGATATTTTACAGCTACTCCAGTTTTTAGTATGTGTTTAGTATGGTCCTTCTACCATATTCGAGATGCACGTATCTACGGCGAGATGGTATACGAACTTTATTGATGGTAAATGGTAACTTTATTGGTGTATAAGACTTTCTGCCTGGGCAGCGAGTATTAACCATAAACTGTGCTCTGGGTCTACAATTATTTTTCACTCGATTTTTCCTCGACTTGACTTCAAAAGACACAAAACACACGTAATAACTCGAATCAAAATGCATCATCTTCCAAAACGCCAAAAAAATAGAAAGTTGACACCATAAACAGTTGACACAAAATTATAAACTATAATTTGGCAAGACTTTGACAAACGTCAAAAATCTAAAGGCGAGTTCATACGCGTCCGTTTGTTGTTCATCGTTCCGTCAAACCAATAAAATTGAAATACGATCTGCCATTTTTGAAATAAACCAATAAAACTGGTTAAAAACAACAAGAGACGACGTATGACGGATTTATATTTAAACCCGTCCATAGTTAACTTAAAAATTATTAGAAACTTTTTTTAGTAAAATAAATAGATTGGTATGGGACGACATCTGCTTTTCTTCCGTCTTCGTCTGTCGAAATCTTACCTGAGAAAAAAAACAGAGTATAACTCGGTTATTTTGGACTTACATATATCTGAAAAATGGCAAAGAGAAAATATGTTTCTTTTATCGAGATCTACTAGTCCTGAAAATATTTGCACTCATTTAAGACTCACCCTGTATAAATTATATTTTTTTATTGTCATTTTTAATATACAGGGTGTCTCAGATTTTAATCGGGAAAATTTAATAGACCATAGAACTTGCAAAAATAAAACAAAAAGTTTATATCAACTTGTAAGATTTAAAGCTTCCATTTCGAGATACACGGTGTCAAAAAAAAAAAAATAAGATATTTGAAAAACTATTTTTGTGTTTATTACACTTACTATGGGACTTAATTTGATGTAATTAGATTTAAGTTTAATGGCCAGGGGCGGCGGTGGGGCATCACTGTTAAATTTTTTTAAAGGAAAAAATAAGCACGCCACTGCATAATGTAATTTTAATATACCTGTTTCGTTACAATTAATATTCCAAAAAATTAAATATACGGATCGATATTTCATGAATTTAGTGCGTGAACAAACTCAAGGGGGCGCTTTTTTTACTTTCATTTCATGACATATAAGTCAAAATTCTAAAGGGGGATGTTTTGTGATCTTATCAAAGCATCTATGTCCAGTAAGGAGTAACAATATCAAGTTTCATCTCAATCTGGCCTATAGTCATCCTATAGTTTAGAGATATCGTGATGAGTCAGTGAGTGCAAAATTACTTTTATAAATATAGATTAAATATTTAAAAAAACATATAATTAATGTTGA
>NW_022147109.1:0-5280 GCF_002938485.1 Sitophilus oryzae
TAACATATTGGTGCAGATTATTTTCACCCAAACAAATAATAACCCAAACTATACATTGATGCGGATTGTCTATGAACTCTTTCTGAAGGTCACAGAAACCTGAACGCGTAATTCGGTGTTCTTTCGCATCTGTTATAGGTAATTTGTGCCGTAAGAATCAAATGGTTCAACCATGTCTCAAACGTATCGGTTCTCGAAAAAGCTAGACGCGAGAGCGTTGAAGTCATGATTACAAAATCCCGCTTAAGATGGGCTGGTCATTTATGCAGAATGTAAGAAAACCGCCTACCAAAATCTCTGCTTTACGGTGAGCTTGTAGATGGTACGAGGAAACCGGGTGGACAACTCAAAAGGTACAAGGATATTATCCACGAAAAATTAAAGAGGATAAACATACAGAATGAGTGGGAAGAAGCAGAGCACAATAGAACGCAATGGAGAAGAATTGTAAACTCAGTTAACAGCGACAAGCAAAAAGTAAAGAGGCAACAAAGCAATGAAAAATTTGAAATGACGATCGATGACATTTCTTTTTGATTTTGACATATAAATATACATATAAACGGATTTTAAAACTGACAGCGATCTTCATTTTATATCCATCGCTGACGCTGTTTTTTATCATAGGGTACCTGACCATACGAGGCTTTGGGCCTTAAGCTGAACATCGATGAAACTAAAATCATGTGCACTCTCCCGGAAGATCACAACAATACTATAAAAATCCGAGAAGAACTATTGGAATATGAAGAGAAGAACTATTGGAATGAACCGGAATTTAATACCTCGGCAGTTTGATTTCGAAAAAGGCCAATATCGACTCTGAAATTCAGCACAGTATTAGCAACGCCTCCAGAGCATCCTGGAAATTAAGACAGGGCTATAATCATGACTTCCGTACAAAAACTACCGACTCATTCTGTATGTTTATTCCATTTAAGTTTTAAAATCCCCTTAAATGTCATCGATCGTCATTTCCCAGCCAACTGGACACCGTTTTTTTTTTGATTATACGGTATATGTGTTCAACATTTCTTGTAATTGCTGTAACGTTTTTGCAACTAAAGCGCAGTCATCAGCGTATTGAAGTTCAGAATGTTCTATGTTAAATAGGAGAGCCGCTAAGACATATCCCTGCCTAACTCCTGTATTTGTTAGGAAGGGATTGCTCAGTGACTGTCAAGACTATGACACTCTTGACTTGTTGTTATGGAGGCTTTTACACACTGTAAGAAATGTGTTGGGTACCCCGAACTTTTTCATAATTGCCCAAAGTGCAAGGCTTTTGTTAAGTCGATGAATGCAAGTCGTTAATACACACCGCCAGGAATAGAGAAGCAATGGAAAATATTATTGCAAACATCCATTAATAGATTTGCATTAGAACAAGAAGAAAAACTGTTAACATTCACTTAGTCAAACAAGAGAAATATGAAAACTTTGCTTAATAATTTTTGCGAATTAATAGAGTGTTATTTATTAGGCCTACCTGTAGAGATGTACGGATACGGCGCGTTGCCATTTGACCCCAAAACTACCGCATTTAACAAATTTAAGTGGACGTGCCGTCGATTTTGACGAGATAAACCGAGTAAAAAACGCCCCAGAGCCGGCAACTGCTTATTCTTGTTCGACGGAACAGGTTTAGAAACTTAAGTACCTTATTAAAAAACATTTTGTGATCATATATTTTATACAAGTCGCTTTAGATCTTGTCGTAATGAAGACACAAACTTGTCATTTTCACTCTTTATTTCTTCTCTATAGATTGGCTGTTGGCTAGAATTGTGGGTTTTGAAAACTAAATACAGGAATCCTTGGTTTTATGACGTGTATGTCTTTGCACTTTTCACAACAGTGACTTATTTTAAGCCGTTGTATTTAATCCATATTAGATAGGAAAGGTTTATATTAATGTAACTCAATTCGTAATGAGCGAGATTTGTCTTGGTTTTGCGGTCTTGGTCTTGGTCTTGCCCAAAAAGCAAGACCAAGACCAAGATCGTCAAGTGCAAGACTTCCGCAAGACCAAGACAGTAACAAGCATTTATTAAACATTGCGGATATTTTGAAAAAAATGAAATGCAATAGTATATGTGGTTTTAGCTTATAGTAAACAGGAATAAAAGCTTAAATAGACAGTGAAAACCGCATTTTGATATCTTCTTTCATAGAGAATCTTTTTATAATACGGAATCAGTAGCCCTCTAATATCGATAATATACCAGAATACTATAACACCAAATGTATTAATATCTATTAATTAAGATAACGATGACAATAGCCAAGAAACGACGCCTCAATGAAGTCATGGTAGGCTTTGGAAAAAAATGCGTTTGAAGTAATAATTTAAACGTCAAAGTGTTATTATATCAACATTTTGATAGTCTCAGCAGCGTTTTTATAATTTTATTATTTTTTTATAAATGCCTCTGTTACTTGAAGAAGCGGTTTACTGGCCACGACCGACTTTAAACTAACACTCGCACTACTCTACAAAGAGACTTTGATAGAACAAAAACAAGTAATTTATAACAATAAGTTCTTATAAATGCAATTTCCAAGTATCTAACATTTACCTTGGTACTAACTTGGGGATTAAACTGCACATATGCCAAAGCATTTTCCATTTTTAAGTTCGACCTTAGGTCTTCATCGATTAACAGGGCAATGAATACTTGATGTAGTGCAAAAACGACAAGTGAAGCGATTAGACATTCTACTTTCCTAATAGCGCTTCTGAGGATTAAAGCTTTACAACAATTGCTATCAACTACTTCTTCAATTAATAGAGGCTATTTTAATAAGCAAACGCTACTGAGTACTACTGAGACTACTATAATAAAAAACGCTACTGAGACTATCAAAATGTAGATCTAATATAACTTTGACATTTAAACTATTACTTCACAAACAACTTTTTTCCAAAGCCTACCATAACATCACTGAGGTGTCGTTTCTTGATTACTATCATTGGTATCTTAATTATTAGATATTAATACATAGGTATGGTATTGTGGTATATTATAATAGAAGATTTTGATAAAAAATAGGGTAAGGCAGGGGTGTTCTCATTCTCTCTCCAATTTTATTTAACTTATATGTGGAAAGAGTATTCACTGAGTCAATCTCCGACAGTCCCATTGGTTTAAAAATAAATGGCATTCCATTTAATAATATCCGATATGCGAATGACACAGTAGCATTGGCAGATAATACAAGTAATCTCCAAATCTTTCTAAATAAGGTTAACAACGAAAGCCAAATACTAGGTTTAAACATTAATATTATAAAAACTAAATTTATGGCTGTTAGTAGAAACAACATTCCGAACACCAGAATTTACTTAAATGGAGAGGTCATCAAGCAGGTTACACAATTTAAATACTTGGAATGCATGGTTAACCAAACGTAGAATCCAGATCAGGAGATCAAATGCAGGATCGAACAAGCAAGAACAACTTTTCTAAAACTTCAAAGGTTTCTCACAGATAGGAGGTTGAACTTCGGCATTAGATACAGAATGGTAAAGTGCCATGTCTGGTTCGTTTTATTATATGGTGTGGATATAACATTATATGGACACTGAAAGTAGCAACAATAAACAGAATTGAAGCCTGCGAAATGGGGACCCATAGACCCTACGACGAATGGTAAGAGTGTCTTGGGTCGATCGTGTGAGGATTAAAGATATTCTCAGAAGAGCTGGTCTAGAAGAACGTGAATTCTTTGTTCTATTTATTTATATTTTATCTTGGGTTTGAAAAAAGATATCAAGATGCAGTCTTCTAGTGGAGAAACCTCCAAAACTATTTTTAAGCCACTTTCAAATTTCTGACAATTTTTTTCTCTAAAACCATAACGAATGTTTTACCTACGATGAAGACTGTGCCACCTTGCCGTATAAATGAAGTTACCGCGACGGCCGCGGCGGCGGGTCCAACAATGGTTTTATTTATAAGTGATTCATCATGAGGCCCGGGGAACAGATTTATCAAGTGGCTTGTCAAGTTGGCTTAGGTTAAGGTACGCTCAAGTTCGCTACGATCTCGTCGAGAGTTTTGTGAACACTATTGTTGTGCGGGTGTCCCACGTTGCCGCGTTTCGAAATGGTAATGATGGGCCATGTAGAAGTCGTTTTATTAGATAAATGTATTAGATATCACAAATGTAATATTGTCGGAGTACAAGCAAAACACGCTAAGTGCAATTATTTGGTTGTCGACTTATTTATATCATGCAAGACAAAACCGGAGCCATAAGAACATACACTGAAAAAAAGGATATCTCAGTCGAAATGAATATGACTTTGGCCCAAAAGATTAGCGCTTTTCAATAGGGCCAAGAACGACGTGTTTTTGCCCAAAGCATTAACTATCTCTTCATAAGTTTTAAAAAATTACTTTAGAGAATAGAAGAATCGATATGTCCAAAGTATTTCACTCTTGACCCAAAATGAATATGCAAAGAAGTTCTTAATACAACAACAATAGTCTCTTTGATTCATGTAAAAATTCTTGATTGAAAAGGGACATTTCTTGATTAAAGAGACACTTTTCTTAAACCAATAGCGAATACTATTGACTCAACTAAAATTTTTTTTGATCTAAGAGAAGTCTATACATCTTATACAGGCATATTACGAGGTATATTATTTTCTGATAAATTTAGGTTTTCCTGGTCTGTAGTAAGTAAAGTGATACTATTTTCCTCGATAGTAGTTATTTCTGCTTCTTCACTCCTTTGTATTTTTTAGGGTGGTTCATCACTCTACAAATTACAAAAAAATGTTACATCACGATTAATCAATGTAAAGCAAATAAATTATTAAAATTATAAGCTTTTTTTAATTTTAATAAATTATTAAAATTATAAGCCTTTTTATAAGCACATTTTTAATTTTTTAATACGACAACTTGAAATTCTAAAATTTTTGTAATTATTTGCATAAAAAAATCGACACCTATATTCTTATTCTGTCTATAGTCACGCAAGCATTATCTAAACAGATGCATTAGGTAAATGTCTCTTACCTTCAAATATAGCAAATAAATGCTCTAATTGCCATTTTTTCAGAAACTCCTTTAAGGAATCCATATATCCTAAAATTTGTCCATAAAAAATGACAAATGCATGTTAATAACGATCACTAATTTGTTATACGATATGCGTTTAAAAAGCAAATTATGCAACATTCCAAGTGGAAAATGCCAAGCAACAAAACCCGTGCGTACTATGATGTGCGACCTATGAAATGCGATGTACGACTGATCGGACTGC
>NW_022147110.1:0-4737 GCF_002938485.1 Sitophilus oryzae
CTTATTTTTTAATTATTCAAACAATTATATTTAGCAAAAATACTTACTTTCCATTTCAGATGGTTTTAACTTGTCACCCTGAAAAATAAAATTTATCAATAATTTAACAACAAATTACTTGACACATTTGAATTTGATTTAAATTTTTGCAGATTTCTTGGGCTTATCTGAGTTATAGTGATATTTCAATTCTTCCTTCAATTCTAAGCAAAAATCAAAATACACACAATGTACCTCAAACCAACCATTTCCGAGATATTGACTTTTGCAAATATCACTTAAACAATTTGATTTAATTAATTTCGATATGTTCAGTTTTATTTAACGATGCCGTTCTGTCGAAACTGTAATACTTAATAATATTTGACATTAGTTCTTATGTTAGCATTTATAGATGTATAATATGAGATTACATCAGGTCTGGAAATGACAAAATCTTTGTTTAACATTTCAATTCTTCAATTTATGTACATTATGTATTACGATTATTGCTTAAAATTGACGGAAGAATTGAAATATGCAATAATATACAGGGGGTTTCATTTAAAAAAATAAAGTTTGATTTGCCACAACTTTATGACCGACCTTGTATATTTAAATTTACTAGTAGCTAATAGGCATTTAAAACCCCATTACAACAGTATTACAGTTTCGGCAGAATGGCATCGTTAAATGAAACTGAACATATCGAAATTAATTAAATCAAAGTGTTTAAGTGATATTTTCAAAAGTCAATAACTCGAAAACGGTTGGTTTGAGGTACATTGTATGTATTTCGATTTTTGCTTAGAATTGAAGGAAGAATAATTGAAGTATGCAATAATATACAGGGAGTTCTGTTTAAAAAAATGAAACTGTTATGTGCCACGACTTTATGACCGACCCTGTATACTTAAATTTATTACTCGCTAATAGATATTTAAAAATCCTATAACTTTTGTATTTAACTTTTTGCGGTACCTCCTATATTTTACCTAATAATCGACAGTTTCCATACATAACAGCGACCCTGTATATTAGTGTGTTATTCTTGAAACAAGTTATAGTTTTAGGAACCAATATTTTTTAAAATTAAGATTGTGGAACGTACTTTTACTTACCATTTTGGCAGGTAAAACTAATCACACCGATACACCGCAACCTTTAATGAGAGCTCTGGTATCGCCGATAGGATGCTTTATATAGACGAGGGCCCAATTTAAATTTAACGTAAGAATATCTGACATCATTAACATGCCGATTTTGATTGGACGCAATCGACGGTAAAGAAAAATAAGCCAAAAACGTGTCCGCAACTAAACATCTTGACTAGAGCAAACAGTAAAACTTTTGATTTTTGTTTAGATTTCAACGTTAAAAACCAGGCACTTTTTAAAATAATTTTCAATATTATTTTTCACCTTAAAATACTATAATATTTATATATTTTTATATAGAGGGTGTTACATATAAGAATCTCTGGGTGTTAGCCCACCAAGAGATAGAGGGTAATGAAAAAGCAAACGACCTAGCTAGACGAAGAGCGAAAACTCTACTGCCTGTACTAGTACCAAAGCTAGTACCGTTCTGCTTCCTAAGTGGAAACCAAGTTAAAGCAGCACTCAAGATACTGAAAGACTCCATCCATAACCTGAAATGGGAATCCTCCAACGGTCTAAGACACTCGAAGACATTTCTCAGGACTTACGACTGAGAAAAATCAAAGATTTCCTTGATTTAAGTATGAACATTCTTCGAACTGTCACAAGATTTTTAACATGACACTGTCTCCTCAATGAAGAAATGAACAGCTCAGTAGATTGAAGCTAAGAAACAACGGCGAATGCAGATTCTATGGGGAAGATGGGAAAACACTAAAACACCTCATCCAGTGATGCCAACTCATGGGAAATTTCTCGATTTGTGGGAAATTTCGAGATCCAGAGAGAAAAGGGAAGTTCTAACTTAAAACACCATATTCGTGGGAAATTCTAAAGTTCATGTACTATTAGTAAAAAATACTTATCGTATACGCATTCAGCAAACTGAGTAAATTGAACCCTTTATAATGATAGACAATACATTACTTTGATTACTTCGTAAGTTCAATTTTTGTTAAAAGTTCTATTTATAGCCTATTTCGATAAAGACCTCATAGTCTATTGTATTGTAAGTCAAAATAGAATTATTCTGATTATCTATGGACAGCTTTTTTTCACAATTAATAGAAATAGAGCTCACTTGAAAAAGTTTTTGTTTCTCCTGTAAAAACAGGTTTTTAGTACTTACGAGGTTTTCAAAGTAAGGTATCGTAAAGCATTATCGCAACTAAGGGTGGCTGCAACGACGTCCCGTAATCCTGCTGTTAAAACATAACAGTTAGTTTTTGTAAAAAAAATGTTAGTTATTATGTTTTAACAGCAGGATTACAGGACGTCGCGTCGTTTCAGCCATTCTAAATAGTTTTTCGTTAATTTCTCTGCAGTACTAAAATTTATTATTTACCCACCGTGTGATGTTATTTTATAGATACTCCAGTTTTTATGTTAAACTCTAGTTACTATGTACTAATACAACTATCTGGCCGTAGTTTTCGGCAAACTGTCTCTGGCGGTCTCTGGGCACGTCAACATTTGACGTTTCCAGTATTTTACCAAACCGTTCCGTATCAAATCGATGTTTTTCAGGAACCGCTCTTTACCGTAGTTTACCGGTCTGTTTCGCTTGGTTTTGCAACGGAATAAGACTGGTTAAAAACAACAAGAGACGACGCATGACGGATTTATACAGGGTGGTCCGAACTGTATTCCGGAAACTTCGGCAGCATATTTTACTGATAAAAATAAGTAAAAAATTTCATATAAATGTATGCCCTAAAATGCTTAGTTTCGGAGATACAGGGTGTAGAAGTTTCATTTTTATTTCGATTTTTTACAAATAATTTCTGAAGTAACGTTAATATTTGAATGAAAATTGGTTTCTGGGAGAGTAGTAGAATAAATAATAAATAACATAAAATAAGCTCCGTAAAGACTGACAAATCCACAAAATTTGAAATCAAATTCAAATGTGTCAAATGAATCGTCAAACAGAACTGTCAAGGATCCCCACCCTAGAGTGCTTTTATGGTGCTTTTTCCGCCCACCATGCATGAATACATGGATAGCATTATGCTCCTTCCTTAGTCTTCTTATTCAAAGGTTTTAACTGTTTTGAAGAGTAATAACTTTTTGTCCGTACCTGTATAAAATTACTGAGTGAAAAAATATACATTTCCGTGATTTTCTACGTAAAAAATGTTTCTTGGTAAAAATCGCTACGAGCAACCGTAAATTTTTCTTCGAAAGAATGATGATAAAACAGTTTCTGTTGAACTTTTGGCACAAAAACATTTCAAATTTATGATTTTAGTCTAATAACTAATTAGTCAACATGTTTAATTTACGTCAATGTTGACAGGTATTGGTAATTTCGATTCTAAATATCTCGAGAACCATTACTCGTAGCGATTTTTGCCAAGAGATCTTTTTTACGTGAAAAACGTAAATGTATATTTTTTAACTAGCTAGTTTTATACAGGTACGGACGAAAAGTTATTACTCTTCAAACCAGTTAAAAATACGTAGGTGACGCCCTCTACAAGTAGGAGTCATATTGACATCGAAATCAAATTTCTCATGTCAAAAACCTCCCAGACACCAATTTTTATCCAAACATTGACGTTACTTCAGAAATTATTTGGAAAAAATCGAAATAAAAATGATACTTCTACACCCTGTATCTCCGAAACTAAGCATTTTAGAACATGTTTCCGGAATACAGTTCGGACCACCCTGTATATAAACTCATCCATAGTTAACTTAAAAAATATTAGAAACTTTTTTGTGAGTGAAATAAATGGATTGGTATGGACGTCATCTGCTTTTTTGCTGTCATCGTCTGGCGAAATCTTACCTGAGAAAAAAAAACAGAGTAGCCTATAACAACCTATACCTGAACAAGCTGAATCTGGATCAAGGAAGATGCTGCAGACTCTGCGATAAAGATCGTGAAACAGCAAAGCACAATACGTCTCTGGATCACCAGCAAACTATGCTCCCGTCCCATCAAGGACCTGCATAAGTTTGTGCAGAGTACAGGGATAGGAGAATGGATGCAATAATAATAATAATATAGAAAGGGGACAAACACGATAAGACTTGCAGGTGTCGCAGTATTTCCAGCATAGTACGGTCCCTTAATAGTAAGAAAAAAACTTTTAGTTAAATTAATGCAGTAGGCTAATAAAAGAATACGACCAATTGAAACTTAATATGACTGCATTGAGAGCAGGACCCACTCACCTAGCTATTAAGTAAGGCGAGCTGCCAAAAAATGTCACAAGGGGTCATATTGTGTACATTGCCAAACAGAAATAGGCAAATTCTGATTTAATCGTTGAATAAAAAATGATCTAAAGGATTTTATTAAATACACGCCACAACGCGCTCGTACATACTGGGAGCATCGTCGTTGGAAACAGAAAATCCCATGACAAATTTGAGCAATTTCGGACAAGTAATGTACTTAAAGATAAACAAAATATATTATTTTTTCCATAGCAACTGTTAAAATTGCCTTATATCTATCAAAAATAGTAGATAAAATAGTACTTTAACCGCAAGGGTAGGTTAAATGCATTGCCTGGAAACTTATATGGTGAAATTTTGATAAAATAATTTAGTACACACTAAAAACACGGTATGTCGCTAGTGGTAG
>NW_022147111.1:0-6019 GCF_002938485.1 Sitophilus oryzae
TAAGGTAGGATTCTACTAACATGCACTATATCCCTTTTGGACTGCTTGGATGAACCCTTCTGTATTTCATAATCTACATCAGAAACCTTTCTGATTATATAGTATGGTCCAAACCATTTTAACAAAAGTTTTTCACTTCTACCGATTTTCCGTACGGGGGTAAAGACTTTTACTTGGTCACCTTCCTCATATTCAATGTGCCTGTGTTTAAAGTCGTAGCGAACTTTGTCAATATTTTGACGACGTTTTATATTTTCGACAGCCATATTTCGAATTGCCAGGGCGGTATCTCGCAATTCGTGACTATTCTGGGGGTTGGGAGGGGGTAATAAGGTTGCTTCTGTTGGTAAAATAGGCTCTCTGCCATATACCAACATAAAGGGAGAGAAGTTTGTTGTATCTTGTTTTGCGGAATTGTACGCAAATGTTACGTGTGGAAGAAATTGATCCCAATTTGTTTGGTTACTATTCGTGTACATAGAAATCATGTCCGCAATAGTTTTATTTAATCGTTCTGTTAAACCATTTGTAGATGGGTGATAAGCGGTTGTAAATTGACTAGTGGTGCCCATTCGTTTTAATAATTCTCTGACTAAATCCGATTGGAAAACTTTCCCTCGATCACTCAGAAGATGCTTAGGAGCACCATGTCTAGTTATAATTTTCTCTAGTATAAATTTTGCTACTGGGCCGGCTTTTCCGCTAGGTAAAGCCTCAGTTTCGGCCCAACGTGTAGCGTAGTCTGTAGCTACTACAATTACAGTCTTTCCATTGCTGCTTCTTCTGAATGGTCCTAAAATATCTATACCTACTTTTTCAAAGGGTATACCAACTGGTATCGGTTGTAGTAAACCTATAGGCTTTCTGTTTTGTTGCCCTTTTCTTGCCTGGCAATCAGGACATCCTTTTATAAACCTTTCCACGTCTTTTTGAAGTCCATCCCAATAATATCTACTTCTTATTTTATGTAGTGTTTTAGCAGTACCCAGATGTCCGCTCAAGGGTTCAGAATGATTCGAATAAATGACTTCTCCAACAAGTTGTTTCGGTATGACTAGTAAATTTTCTCTTCCTTGGTGGCTGGTGTTTATTTTATATAAGACGCCATCGTCAAGTCTGAAATTTTTTGCACGTCTTCTTATACCTATAGAAGCATTTTCTGGATTTAAAATTCCTGTAATTAGTTCGTTAACTTTACTATCCTGTCTTTGAGCACTTGAGATATCTGTAGCTTCTATAAGGAAAGTAGGGACGTCGTTGGTTTCGTCGTTTTCTTGCGGTACTAAAACGGGGTGGCGGCTCATACAGTCGGCATCTCTATGCGATACACCGCTTTTATGAACTATATTGTATTCGAACTCCGAAAGTTTAATGGACCATCTGGCTAGTCTACCTGTTGGATCTTTTAATGATTTTAACCAGCAAAGAGCATGATGATCAGTTACGATTTTAACAGGTTTCCCATATATTAAATGCCTAAGATACGTTAGAGCCCAAATAACTGCTAATCCTTCTAATTCAGTTATAGTATAATTCTTTTCGGCGTTAGATAAGCTGCGACTAGCATATGCTACGGGATGTAATTTTTTCTGACTATCTTCTTGGAGCAAAACTGCGCCTATACCTATTCGGGAAGCATCTACTCTTAATTCACAGTTCTTGTCAGGTTGGTAATGGGATAAGACTGGTGGGCTTATGAGTTTTTCTTTTAGTGTGTTGAATGCGTTGATTTGTTCGTCCTCCCAAACAAATCCAGTTTCTTTTTTCGTTACTTTATGTAACGGATGTGCTATTTTCGAAAAGTTTTCTATAAATTTTCTATAGTAATTACATAACCCAATAAAGCTTTGTACATCTTTTACTGACTTTGGCTCTGGAAAATTCTTTATTGCCACCAGTTTATTTTCATCGGGGAGAATACCATTTGACGATATATTATAGCCTAAGAGATTAATTTCTTCTTTCAAATATTCGCATTTCTTGGGTTTTAATGTAAGCCCTGCATTTCTAAGGCGTGTAAAAACTTTTCTTAATTTATTTAAATGTTCTTCCATTGTTTCGGAAAAAATTATAATATCATCTAGGTATATGAGAATTTCTTTCCATTTTAAATCCCTAAAAACTTTATCAGCTAACTGTTGAAATGTGGCGGGTGCATTACAAAGACCGAAACTCATGTAGTTGAATTCCCACAAGCCATGACCTTGAGCTTGAAATGCTGTTAGTGGTTTAGACTCCTCCTCTATTTTTACCTGCCAAAATCCAGAAAACATGTCGAGTGACGAAAAATACCGAGCTTTACCCATATATGTAAGTATGTCATCTATATTAGGAATTGGATAAGTCGACTTCTTCGTAACTTCATTCAGCCGTCTGTAATCAACACAGAATCTCGTTTCGCCGGATTTTTTCTTTACTAATACTACAGGACTAGACCATGGAGAATTACTTGGCCTTATTATGTCGTACTTCGCCATTTCTTTTATTTGGTCGTCTATAATTTCTCGTTCTTTTTGAGACACCCTGTAGGCTTTCCTCTTTATAGGTTTCGCATCACCAACGTCTATAGAGTGCTCTACTAGTTCAGTTCGTCCCATATATTTTGGAGACTTAGAGAACACATCGTTAAATTCTTCGAGGAGTCCGTGTAATTCATCTTTTATTTTCTTGTTTTTTATATGTTCGATCTTGTGATCAGCCATCGTGACGATTTCACCCTCATCCTTCTCTTCTTCTATTTGTAATAAGGGTAAGTCTAAAATATTATAATTGCATGGTTGTTTTAAAAAGCCTAATGTAGTCCCTTTATATATTTTAATTGTATTACTTTTTCTTGTTACCAGATCTACCAATAAATTATTTCCTACGTAATAAGGACTGGTCAAGCAAATAATCCCTTTTTTCCTTAAAAACTCGTCTTTCTCTGTAAAATACAATTTGTTTAAATCTTCTGTATTTAAAATTTTATTCACTGCTTCTATTTTTACACTGATTTCAACATTAGGTTTTAAAACATAGTCTTCTTTTACACTTAACTTACATTCCTGTTTTTCGTTCGCATCGGTTTCCAATAGTTCTAAATTTTCTAATAATTCTAAATTAGAGCACGACTGAAAATTATCTTTGTGATTTTGCTTTCTATTAAAGTCCAAAATGAATTCCGTATTCTTACTAATCAATGTCACAGTTTCTTTTTCGTAATTAATTTTTGCCTTATTTTTTGACAGGAAGTCTGTGCCTAAAATCAAAGGTCTTGAGAGGTTTTCTACTACTAGAGCTGAAACGTATCCTGAGAGCTCGCCTAATTTTAATTGTACGTCAGAAGTACCTAAGGGACTTATCCTATAACCACCAGCTGCAACCAAATTAACTTGTGAATTTATGGGCTTAATTTTGTTGACTAGATGCTTACTGATCACACACTTACTCGATCCTGTGTCTAGAATTATATCTACGTTATAATTATTATTTACATGTCCTTTTATTATTAGAATTTCGTGTTCACTGCCCCCAGTATATAGGACGACTTTGTTGTGGCAGTCTAATTCAGCCGTCCTCCTCCGTTTGGGGATGGTGTTCTAGAGAACGACACTCTTCTTTGGCTGCGGTTATTTTCATTCTCACACGAATAATGACCTGGCCGATTGCATGAGGTACATCTTGGTCTACCATCTCGGCATCTTGTATTAGGAATACCTCTAGAAAAGTTCCTACCCCTGCCTCTTTGCCCTGGAGAAAATCTTGTGTTGTTCTGAATGGTCTGGGTTTCTCCTCTATAATTTTGTCGTTCTGATCTGGCACCATAATTGTTGTTTGTCTCAAAATTATTAGAAAAACGATTAGGTGGCCTTGAATTTCGATGATTATATGTGCCACGACTGTATGTTCCAAAATTACTTTGGGTATTACGACGTCCATTCCGAGAATAGTTATTCCGATCTTGATATGTAGTTCTTGTCTGCCTATTCGAATTCTCCGTAATCGACAAAAGCGACGTTTGTGTCGTCATTTGATGAACCAACGCTCGCTCTCGTATTTCACTTAGCTTAAGCACAAGAGTTTTTAAAGTGTCGTAGGTCATATTTGCGTTGCTCATCAAATAATATGTTTCGTAATATGACGAGTGGAGTCCGTTTTCGAAGTGGTCACGGAACGTTTCGAATGCCATGTTTGGATCAATTTCTTGTGCTAGCGCTCGCAGTTCAAAATAATATTTTTTAATATCTTCATTGTCGTTTTGTTTCCTGGTATTTAGTCTGAATTTTAACTTTCGCATCGGTTGTTCACCGCTAAATTCTTTTATAAAGTCTTTTTTGATCTTCTCCCAATCATTATTATTGTTTGTGTCATCAACTATGTACTCGGTGTACCAAAAATTTGCTGAGTTTTGCAAGTAATTCCCAAGATACGTAATTTTATAAACATCGCTCCAACCATTGCAATTTGCTATTCTGTCATATTTTTTAATGAATGAAATGGGAGAGTCTAGACTAGGTTCAAAATTAGGGGGTGAAAGAAATTTAGGTGTTGCCGGGTTTTTTTGTTCTGCAAGAGCGTTTTGTAAAGTTGTGTTGTTAGCGTTAGCCATATTTTCGGTTTTATTTAATCTAAGTGTACGTGGTTTCTCTAGAGGTGTATTAACAATTTGAGTTTGTTGTTTACAAGTATTATTTTCTGTAACTGGTATTGAATTTAAATTAATAATTTCAGAATTATCAGTTACGATTATAGATGAAGGTATGGCTTCTTCCTGACAATTTTTTGGTAAAACAAGACTAAATTTTAGTTTATTTGTATCGGGAGTTGCAGTCCTTTCAGGGCTACGTGACAGAGATGCTCTTGGTTGGAACGGATTAATACTAGTACTTCTGTGAGTAGGATTAAAATTATTTTCAATCTCAGACAATCTTTGATACGGTGGAGTACTTTCTACAGCTTCTTTATTTTTTTGACTCCGAGTTACCCTTTTATCATCACTCATAAGTATAAATCTAAATTTTAACGCACAAATACAATTTTTTTTTTTTCTTTAAAAAAAAATTCTAAATTGATTATTATAGGTTATAGGTTAAAGGTATCAAATAAACAGTAAAAAATATTCAAGAAACATAGTAAAATAGACACACAGTAAAAATATGGAGTAAAAAAAAAATTAAAATAAGATTCGAGGAACCTAAATAGACAATACTATATATTATACCCTGATTCGCACAGTTGTATTAATGAAGTTTTCTAACTCGAAGTCGGCTCGTGCTATTTCCTTCCAATTTACAATTAAAATGTCAGCATAATACTTAATTTCTCCGTTTAATTTTCTCAGTTTGTATACGGTCTTTCCTATTAACGTTCTTTCTAAACATTGTATATCTATTTTAATTTTTAAGAGTTTCTTGAGAATTTTAACTATTCTTTTTTCATTCCCTTGATTTATATAAAAGGTAATTTTATCTCGGAGATATTCTAAAGCCTTAATTTTATTTATTTTTGCCATAGATAATATGAAGTTATAAATACGTGTTTAGAAATAAAATTAAAAATAAATAAGAAAAACTGGAGTAGTATACTGTAATTAAATTATCTTAAAACATTATAGTTATAACTTGGAAAGAATAGCATTTGTAAATCAATAAACATAAACATAATTATTATTCGTAAATTAACTAACATCAATATAATTATAAATAGTCAAAATATTTATTTAATTAATTATATAATTTTTATTTTATTATAATTATTCAAAAAGAGAGCTTGGCGCCTCCACCACATATGTCACACCCCATTTTGTGGGTTATGACTAGGGGCATAGCAAATAATAAATACTTCAATTTAACTTAATAATCAATTTAATTAATCTACGAATAATACAATAATTATAAAACTAAATGTGTACTTACATATTATATTTATGGACGAACATCATCACTGGCTCGGGGGTAGTGTCAGGGTAGTGTAACGCCAATGCCGGAATCTCGACCGCGACCTTATCGAACTTACTATCGACTATCGACTGTCGACTGTC
>NW_022147112.1:0-3503 GCF_002938485.1 Sitophilus oryzae
TGTATACAACTGACGCTGAACAATTACCACCAAAGCATCATCAGTAA
The DNA here is from genome assembly GCF_002938485.1 of Sitophilus oryzae. Classification (NCBI taxonomy): domain Eukaryota; kingdom Metazoa; phylum Arthropoda; class Insecta; order Coleoptera; family Curculionidae; genus Sitophilus; species Sitophilus oryzae. The sequence goes on from NW_022147112.1 coordinate 48, forward strand.
GACGCCATTGCTATATGCGAGAGTCACAATTTCCAAACTGACGTATAATCTCAGTCCGCGTGTAGGTCATCCGAATTTAAAGAAAATCCTCAAGGCCTCGACTACGCAGTTTAGCCTTGAGAAAAATCTGTATATGACTACCTTTAAGCATTAAAATGAAATCTGATAATGTATTCCACCGAAACTATCCTACCTGTCTTTTGCATATGAAGAAAAACCATGACGTCATGCGAGTCCATGTCAAAAGAAAAGTCGTCGTTCAGCATGTCGTCGTAACTTAGTCCGATTTTATTCTTCTCCAACGTTAGTGGTTTTCCTATATTGTCATCCATTTGTGGTAGTGGATTTTTCAAAGCACATACCTATAACAAAGTAATGCGTAGAGTAAGGTATATATAAGATCTGATCTGCTAAAAAATTGGCAAGTTGGCTCGGAAATGTAGAGTGAAGACATTACATATTTTCATATTGTCAAGTTGTATGGTGACATCTGTCGGGAAACGAAGGAAGCGAGTTCTGTAATGCCGAACTAGACATTGAAATTGCTAGAAGCCAAAAGAATTCGACAGAATAGAACTTGTAAGAAGATTCGCAGCGATATAGAAGGTGCACTCCGCGCTCGACAGTTTAGTTTTTGAATAGCGTTATGGAAATAGCAAATTGTGACAATTTGGCGAAGGATTTTCATATAGTTGTTTGTGTTACATTTAATTAGTTAAATTGTGTTAAAAAAATAAATTCGTTAAGTGTTTTATAGTGAGTTTAAATTAGAGGACCCACGGAATCCGTAACAATATTTTTTATTTTTCTCTAAAATGGTAGGCTAATTTTATTGTATAACGATTTAGTTATCATCCTGTATATGCGGCGATTAGAACTAATCTAATCGACTAAAACTAAAAATTATAAAAATAATATCAAAATCAAAACAGGAAACATTTCGGCGATAGCATTTTGTCATCAATAAATTATAGTTATCTGATAAATGCAAGAAAAGTTATGAAATGTGTATACCGGGTGCGTCTCAAAAGTGGCTCACCCCTATAACTTTTTATTTTTTTCAGATAAAAAAACGAGGGTTCGGATGTTAGTATATGATATAAATTGGTCACTTCCTGTTTCACCGGAAATGACTACAATTTTTGATTTTTAAATGGCACCCTCGGTATTTTTTTTTACTTTATTCGATAGAAAATGATATTCTGAATATTCTAATTCTGTATCATATGTCAACTTTTGACATTCTCGCTTAATAAAAAATTGTATTTTAAATTTCAATCTAGAGTGCCATGATGGCTATGTTAAAAACACAAATTCTCTCTTAATCAAGGAGCCTTGGAAAAATAGATTTGATCGTCTAATATTTTTAGTATATTTTCCAGGCTGGTTAAAAAATGCCCAAATCGTATTTTTAATCATATCTCAATTTTTTCAAATGGAACGAGGGTGGCTTATTAGCATATTTGGAAAAAGCATTTTTTTACGAATAATTTGATACCACACTTATAATTTCAAATAAACCATATGCAAAAATGTCAAAAGTTGACATATGACATTTCATTCTATTCAGAGTGTTATTTTCTATGGAATAAAGTAAAAAAATACTGAGGGTGCCATTTAAAAATCAAAAGTTTTAGTCATTTCCGGTGAAACAGGAAGTGACCGAAAACAACTAAATACATCAATCAATCCTAATTTATGTCATATACTAACACACCAAATTTCGTTTTTTTCAACTGAAAAAATAAAAGTTATATGGGTGAGCCACTTTTGAGACGCACCCGGTAAAAAAAAGTATAGATTATAAATTTAAAGATCATTAACTAATTTTACGTTAAAGAGATGAAGAAATAAATCACTTGTTAACTGAATATTTATTATAACAAATATCTCTCTACTAATTTTAAATTTTATAGAATATTACAAGGATATTACTAAGTATATCCCACGACTCAGGGAATCTTTACCAGAAGATATCCAAAAAACATTTAAATTAAAATAACATAACTGTCCTGTAGAAAAACAATAATATGTATAAGGAGCTCGACTAATAATAAAAAAATAGTGTTGTCCTACCAGAGATCATACCATGTATTACTATTATAAATCTCGTTATTGACCAAATTAAAAATTTCCTTCTCAAAAATACAGGTTGGCCCATTAGTGCGGAGAAGTCCAATATCGTTGTTATCGATAAAGACATGAAATTTTTTTATATACATAAATGTTGCATGGTTTATAAAAGTAGATATCCTAAAAATATTTTCTTTTATATAGTGTCCTAAAAAAATCATGAAAGAGTTGTACATACGTTTTTAAATTGCAACGCCCATTTTTCTATGCAGAATAAAATTGAGTTTCAGCATAAAATCCTGCATATAGAACACTATTTTTGAGGCACTACGCGGTGTTGCCAAAAAAGTGGTTAAAATATGGAGGGAATTTAACGTTATTAATATTTATCTACATATATTTTCCTAAACACCAATGATAACAAAATAAATCCATAAAGGTAAACTCACATTATCTTATACAGGGTATTTTTAAGGCGTGGCCAACATTGCCATATTTATAAAGCTATATCTTTTTTTAAATAATACGTATGTCATTTGGCTTTTAGATGCATAATTAAAAAACAAAATTTCTCAAAACTCACATATCCTACACCTTAGGAATCGAAAATTTAAAAAGATATACCGGGGTACTTTTTTATTTTTTCAGATAAAAAATGCAGATTTGGTATGTTAGTATATGACATAAATTAGGATTGATTGACGTATTCAATTGTTTTTGGTCACTTCCTGTTTCACCGGAAATAACTACAACATTTCATTTTTAAATGGTACCCTCCGTATTTTGTTACTTTATTCCTTTGAATAAGAAGACTAAGGAAGGAGCATATCAAAAATCTTAGGTCCACCGCGATGGGACTCAAATATGGCCGATTTAAATTCCGGTTTGTCAGTGCCGTTCTAATTTTATTTAAAAAAATGTAAAACTATGAAGTAGGGTAGACGTGGGGTAGACTCAATATTTTTTTTTATTTTACGTTGTGAATAAATGTTGGTAGTTATTAAAATTGTTATAAAAACATATTATTATAATAAAAATTGACGTATCTAAATCTTTGACAAGTAGTAAATAAAAGCAAAAATGCAAGAAAAAATATATAAATAATTAGTTAATTTAAGTGAATTTCATAAATGATCGGTTTACTACACGTATGTATATTATATACTCACTTACTAGCGAAAAGTTGTTCCATTATTTCACTCGATTTTTGCCAAGATCTACCGCACGCTATACAACCAACTGTTTTAGAGTCTTTTTCGAAAAATCGCAATAGTGTCACTGTTAATTTAAGTTCTGCCACAATTTCCATCTAGATTTACTACCTTTATACAACTATCAGTAGTAGAATAAATAATAAATAACACAAAATAAGCTCCGTAAAGA
>NW_022147113.1:0-8278 GCF_002938485.1 Sitophilus oryzae
AAATTTTCTTACCGAATACCACGCAAGCTTAAATTATTCCTGGAAATTTTCTTTCGGGCACGAATATTTTAGGAAAATTATCCCTCGTCTTCGACTCGGGATAATTTTCAAAATATTCGTGCCCTCAAAAAAATTTCCGAAAATAATTTAAGCTCTTGTGATATTATAAGTGAAAATTATGTTATGTGTTTGGTTGGATTTTTTTTTTGGTATAAAGGTAAATGTATTTAATGTTTCATATTTTTTAATACAGCGGGATATTTTTTGGTCAAGCAGGTTTTGAATGATGACAGAATTCTTGTATGAAATTACGCTATATTTTTTTTAACTGTCTGCATTCAAAGCTCAAAGCCAAGAGTAACTTGTAATTGGTGAATTTACATTGTTTATAACTGAGTTTTGAAATGTACTTAAATATATTTTTACATTTTTGCTAATACAATATGATCGAAAAAAAAAGAAGTTGGGGATGGCTATGAAATGAAGATCGCTGTCATTTTATATGTAAAATTATCTATATCGTCATTTCCAAGCTAACCAGACGCCTTTTTTCGATTGTACGGTATATTACCCATCACTCTTATACTGATTTTTCTGCATTTATAGAGTTTTTAATTATTTTGAGTACTACAAAATCTTTAATGTTAATCTTTTTATGTTTGAAACGACTTAGAACAATGTATTACTCACTTTTTCTATTTACAAAAGCTCGTGAAGTAATTTTACATTATTTTAGTTAGTAATACGGATAGATCAACAATGATTGAAATCGGTAGCGTACATACATATAATATAAGCAATATGGTAGTTGGGTGAGCCCTGGAAGGCCACTCTAACGAATAAAAAGTTTTTATTAGTTCATTTACTGCATAAATGACAGAAACAAATTATTAATAAATACTTTGTTTTATTGTGTAACCTATACATTACTTTTACTTTTTTTTAACTTAATTTTTATTAAGCTCCTCCAAATGGCCTTGGAAGGAACAGGGCCCCATACAAGGCCAATATTATAAATGAGTTCTTTAACTTAAAACTAGTGTTGTAATAATCAAAATATCTGCTGTTAGTAAAACTGCATGAAAAGCTCTTTCATTTAAACGAAAAATTAAATGCTTAACATGTTATAATCTTCTTTAAAGAACTCAACGAAGATTCCTTGAAAACCATTGTATAACTAAAAATATTAATGGAAATTATTTAAAAATTATTGTAATGAGTATTATATTGATAACAAATAAGTTGCCAATGCGTTTTAGAATGAAATTACAAAAAGAATAAATTACCTATAATGGTCTTCTTATGGATTTGTTCTTTGTAAGGCCAAAATGATTTTTAGCTAAAAAGTTGAATAACCCTTATAAATAATAATATTATAAACATAAAATATTGTTTTAATTTTCCCGGTACATATTTATAACTAAAAACTAAGTGTTCATATTTTAATGATTTGAAAATGTTCCTAGTAAGGCCCATGTACCCTAGCAAGGCCAACCGCTAAATTTTTGATTGGCCTTATAAGGAACCATCGGCTTTCATAAGAACACTACCCATATTTTAACTGAAATAAAAAGGAACGAGGATCAGAACGTTCAGAATCAATTCTGAACGAGGCTTAAGGGCCAATTTCACTAGTCCGAAAAAGTAACAAAATAAGCGTTCGGCATTTAACGTTTTATGTAAAACTGGCTAGGTATTTTTACAAAAATAAAGAAGGAAATTAAAGATAAAGGATTATGCTATATCCGTATTGTAGCACATTTTTAGACAACTTCTTTATTTTTAAGATTTTGATGGTTAAACATCAACAAAATATTCCTTATGTTTGGACTAAATTTTCTCGAAAATAAAGACATAATTTAAAATTCCGTTACAATACGGAAATAGATTGAAGTTTTGTGATTACAGTGATATATAATTTATATGGTTTTGTAACAAATTGCTCGCTATTTTATGGCAAATCCTGAAGCTCTGCAAACCTTAATCAAGCCTTAATCAAAGCACGCGTGTTTGATTTTTTAATATGGCTTAACACGACAGGATCGATCTAAGCCTTAGACAGATTTCTTAAATACAACATATATTTCCTATTATTATTCATTAAGGTAACTAAATAAAGACAATGAAAATCCGAAATTCTCTTAGTTTCATTTCAATCATTGTTGGTTGCTCTATACATGTTAGTTTATGTTAAGTTATGGTTTGTGCAATATACTAGTTCCTTAAGGGTATTTTTGGATGAGAGGTGTATGACATTATTTGATTGATCTGTATAGTGGGACCCCCTTACGGCGGCCCGGGAAACACCTCGAATATGAGTAACTTGGCCGCTATGGCCTCGATGTTGAGTAGTCTCACTGGCGGTCCCATGGCCAACATGTTTGGGGCGCCTGCCCAAGGTACTGCCGGGGGCTCATCCCAGTCTGCCTCAGCGGCCGCTTTTAATGCTGCACAATTTCTGCAGCAGAGTAAGTGCAGACTCTATATGGAATTTATCTCTTTATTTTCCTTAAGCACTGGAGTGATGATACGTTGCGCATCGTAGTGCATCTTTAGAGAGGGCGTGGCTTGTTGCCTCACAGTTGCACTTTTTAACACGTAGTTTAGTTGCTTCAGTATTTTTTGGGTATTACCGTGTGTTGTATTGTCGATCTGAACGTAGGTATGCCATGTAAATTTTTCTCAATTTTATTTTACAAAAAAATTTTTGAAACTTTTTAAAGAACTTAAAATGAAGTAAATTGTTCTTTTGAATAATTATACTAATTCGTTTTTGATTTAGGTTTGAGATAAACAAAAATACTAAATTACGCGAAAATTTAAAATAATCCTTGTCACACAAAGATAACAATCACAAGCTATGTCACAATATGATAAATCTATTATGATTTTCTTCTACAGAGATTTGTAAAAAAAAAGAAATTTGTACAGAGATTTGTAAAAACGGTGGAGCCACCACTCGTTCTGTGGCCAACGCATAAAACACTTATTTTCTCTAATTCGGCCAGCGAAGGCATATCGAACACGGTGTGGAACTGAAAGCGACAGTGTTGCCATATTAAAATGTGTAATATCTGTAATACATTTGACCCTATGTATTATATCTGTAATACATTGAATATATTTGAAATATCTATGGAAGAAAAATCCGCGTTTATGTGTTGAAACTTTACTCTTACAAAAATACAAGAAATACTGAATTTTTCAGATGGTCGAAAAAAGTCGTTTAATTGGCTTGGAAATGACTATTATTGACATTTACTATAATATTTTACATGCGAAATAACAGCGTTCTTCATTTCCAAGCTAACTCTGACGCCGTTCTTTGTTCAATCATATAATATATTAAATTCTTTAATGATAGGAAATCCGTATTACTAACGTACTGTACACAAAATCCGTAAAACTACGGATTGATTCGTAGTTCTGGCAACACTGTCTCCGACAACCACTCGCTCTGTCGACTGAAAGCAGAACTACAGTACATATTCTTTATACGCTGCGCTGTGAACGACTATCAGCGCGCAGCGGCGCAGAGCTAAACTAAATCTCGGACACGCTGATGTTAGCGCCAGCTACATCTCGGACAGGTTTTATGCCACGAAGATTGCGCATCTTCATACTTGTTCAATCAACTGTAGAAGCTATTGAAAACGAACAACTTGCTTCATTTTAAGAAGTTCTTTTAAAAGTTTCAAATATTTTTTATCTGGTCAACTTATCACACTTTTAAAATTTACATGGGATTTTCTATGTTCAGGTCGGCGATGCAACAGACAGTATACAGGGCGTTTTAAAAAAGCGTAAATATTTAATGGGCGATTCTTTGTTAAGAATAAAGGATAGTTTGTTATACAGGGTAATTCGAATAAGTAAAAGAGTTTATTTTTATTTCGATTTTTTTTTTCAAAATAATTTTTGAACTATCATCGATATTTAGATGAAAAATTGATATTTTTTTTTTTTTTTTTTTTTTGTAAGCACCACTGCGTTGATCGAACGATTATAACTACCCTTTATTTTTTCCAAGGAATCGCCACTTAAAAAAGTTTTTCGCATTTCTTTTGAAACATCCTGTATATCTTTGTTTCACTTTTTTTTATTTACAATAATTATTATGGAAGAGATAACGATTAAGATTAAGGTGGGCCATTTAGGTATTAAAGCATTGCAGTTTTAGTTAAATTGTGTATTAATTTTATGTATTTTTTTTCATGATTATACCGATCTGGTCATTGAAACTGCTTGGTTTGGATTTTAACGTGTAAGACAGTAATGTAGACAGCGTAAATGTAAAATCAAATGTATTAAAAACAAATAAAAGTTAGGTCGATACATTTCTTCTGTGCGGTATTGCCGGATTTTGCATCAAAATTTCAAACCGCACAAGTAGGCGTTTATGAAAAATATTGCATATAGGGTTGGAACTTTATTTTTCACAATTAGTTACTCATTTTACTACAGCTCTAATAGATTTTTAAACAACTGTCGAACAGAAATGAGCATTATTGAATAGCTTGGATATATTATCTTCGATTATGATTTCTTATTTCTCGTATGAACCGGCAACACTGTATGCCGCTTTTTATTTTATCTCTGCCTGTCAACTGGTCGGATATATTTATCTCTGTCGTATTCATTAAAGTACATATCACGGAAATCAAGTGGCCAGGGCTTGTATATTTTTTTCATTTCATATACTATTTTAGCTGATTTAATACTGATTTAATAAAATTTTAATTACGAGAAGTTTTATCATTATTTAATATTTATCTTAATTCAATCTGCAATGCATTATTACTGTATAAATAAACACCTATTTGTTAGTTATTATTTTTATTTACCTATACAATAAAGTAGAATATTAAATTCTAATTAGTTACAATATTAGTTAAATAATAATTTTAGTTAATCATATCGCATGTTTTTAATACGCACAGGCAGATGAAATTATATAATTTATTTTTGTAGGTTTGTCAGAGCATGATTTTTATTATTTTAAGTTCTTCCTTAAGCTAAATACTTGATTTTTGACAAAATAATTTATATTGACTAATTTTTTAGTGGAAATGGCAGCATTTGGAATGGCTGGAAACCCATATGGAAATCCTTTTCTCCAGAATTTATCTGCCATGTTATACAGTGCCGGACCTGTTCCACCCTGGGGTGGCCCGCTTAGCAACAAAGTAATTTTTTTGTTTTGTATTTTTATTCTTTTTTATTTTTATTTTTTATTTTTTTTTGTTTTATTTATTTTTATTTTTTTTTTATTTCTTTTAATTTTTTATTGTACTAATACAATTATTTAAAGGCTGTACAGCAGATGTGGATGAATCAGATGGATAATAAACCTATGCATCATCACCAAGAAGAAGAAGAAGTTGACGACGAAGAACTGGGCGTTGCAGAAACTTACGCGGATTATATGCCTTCAAAATTAAAATTAGGTATGTAATTATATTTCATTATATTGTCCAGAGACATCTAACTAAAAGAAAAGACACTACACTCCATTCTTAAAACACCATTTCGTTACAGTCATAACATACTTTATTACTCTTACATCAATTAAAAAGAGATTGGTAAAATATGGCAACTCTGTTCAGTTTCATGTGGCATTTCTGTCTTTTTGATCTGCAAGTGGTGTGTTGTTTTTTTATCATCAATCATAAAAAGTAATTTTTATTTTAAATTCTGATTATCGTTTATAATATACAGGGTGGTCCGAACTGTATTCCGAAAACTTCGGCAGCATATTCTGCAGATAAAAATAAATAAAAAAGTTTGTATAAATGTATGTTCTAAAATGCTTAATTTCGGAGATACAGGGTGTAGAAGTTTCATGAGTATAAAATGAAAAAAAATAGTCGATATTTTTGACCCACCTTGATGTTCCTATACAACCAAACCTTTAAAACACTAGTTGTGTTTTATTTTAACTACAAGATTGATTTTTTTCAGGCAAAAAACATCCTGATCCAGTTGTTGAGACGGCTTCTCTGTCATCTGTCGCACCCGTAGACGTATGGTACAAGTTATCCATACCAGAAGAAACTATTAGAACTGGGGCACTATCCGCCTTACAGCTCGAAAGTATAACATATACTTCCCAAGCGCATGAACATATATTGCCTGATGGCAGCAGAGCAGGATTTCTAATAGGTACATATTTATAATTTCTAAAGCTTTGTTCAGAACCTTGAAATTAGTGGTTTAAGTTATGGTTTGTTCCTCTAATTTACTATATTCTTTTTAACTTAATTTACAAGCTATAGGGAAAACTACAACTCGTTAATAATTAAAGGATACAGTATCATGAGATGTAATTAAACCGTAAAGCTGAACGCATGATGTTCACTCTTTAGAATTTTACCGCGATCGCGACGAGTCTGCTGTATCCCCTTCCACGTGTCTTAGCAATGTGCACAGATTCTCGGTTTATTTCATAGGTTTGGCAACGTTTTTACTGTTCTGTCTTTGTTCAGTACATTATAAACGCATTGTACTCTTCTTACATATGGAAATCTCGACCCAAAACTAACTTTTGCCAGCCCTTAGTATTAATATTATTGCTAGAGTATTTTATTAAATTTAATTGTATTTTTTAGACGTTGTGAATGATTGTAAAATCAAATATAGAGTATAATTGAAGTCACTAATTTATTCCACTAATTTTGAAGTTTGGAACGAAGCTTTATTTAAACTATTTTATGTAATATATTTTATGTAAGCATTGCAGTTACCGGCTGTATTATAATTAAACTTAATTCAGATTTAACTGTAATGCAATAGTAGTTGATGAAGCTTCAGGGCCTGCTTCCTTCAAGTTTTGTATGTTGGGTAGTATTAGCTTCAGACATTCCAAAATAGCCATAGGAAAAAATCTGAAAATTACGGTTGTAACTAAAATCATAAAAAATATAGTCTTTATTATTTTTTTTTTGATAAGGAAATTACTAAAATATATTTTTATTTCTTAGGTGATGGTGCTGGAGTGGGTAAAGGCAGAACCATTGCCGGTGTGATCTTCGAAAACTACCTAAAGGGTCGCAAAAGAGCGATCTGGGTTTCAGTGTCAAACGACCTGAAATACGACGCAGAACGCGATCTTCGTGACATAGGAGCTGGAAAAATCGATGTCCATCCTTTAAATAAATTCAAAGTAATTATTAATATAGTAAAATCAATAAAAGTTTACTTGCACGTCATCAAAATATTTGACGAGTACACGTCACAATGTTGCCACAGCTTCTTTTCATACTTTGACTTTTGTCAAGTGTCTAATAACATTCGTAATTTTGTCACCAATTTTTCACTTCAATTTCAAACACAATACATATACATTATAGATCATACTAAATAAACATTTAGTCACATGATTAAGCTCGACCGGCACAGCGTTGCCGACTTTTACATATTTTCTTTTTATCAAATAATTTAGGAAACAATAATGAATTAATTATAAATATATAAACAGTTATTATTTACATCAACAAAACTCACTTCCTTAACCGCATTTAAGGGACATAAAGGACCGCTTTCCCGTTCAAAATATTCTAATAAGCTTGCGACTAGTTTTTTGAAGCGGCTATTAAGCTGTTTTGTACACTTCACACTAAAAGTTGTTCTAAAAAAATGCATGTTCGTCTGCAAGGCCTGCTAGTAAAAATTTTTAAGCTTAAAGCATCACAACACAATTCATTTAACCCAAAAACTCGTAATACAAAACTAAAGTGGCAAAACGAATGACAATGTCAGGAAATAAATAAATAAATATGACAAGTTGACATTTTTTACAGCAGAGAACCTCCTGAATCGCCACACAGTGGGGTATTTGACACCAATAGTTGATCGAAATTTTTTTATGTAGACCTTATGTAAATTGTTGCTATTTTCAATTAAAGAGGAAATAATATGAATAAAATAAAGGATAATTCGTCGATTCTAAAAAAAAGAAAGAAAAATCACTGTTCCAGTGTTTCCACGGCCAATGCCACTAATGCCAGTAGTAATATCGCAACTAATACTACTAATGCTACGACTGATCCGCGACAAATGCCCATACCACTAAAGCCGCTACTAATGCCAAATTGTGCTATACTGCTAATGGCACTAATGCGATCGCTTTGTACACAACAATGCCATCGCGGTTTACACCTCGCATTAGTATATCACTGATTTGCAAATTAGAGGAAACCAAGAATGTTTTTCTCATTTTATCAGCAAAGTCACAAAAAGTCGCAGTATTTTATTTTACTGTATGAAAGCCCAATGTTTA
>NW_022147114.1:0-3872 GCF_002938485.1 Sitophilus oryzae
TCAAATGTCGATTAGGGTTCACTAATACTAGTTTTAGTTTAGTTTCTTCAATTTTCGCTCATTAATTTATGAATAATTAATTTAATTATTTAAAATGTGTACTTGTTTCCACGCCACTCAAGAGGTAAAGTATATGGCGCGAATGGCACGTGGTCTCCCCGGAGGCCTACTCCACTAGATGAATTAAAAACTTTAACTTATCTGCACAAGACGGACGGATCTGGCTCATTGATGTCAAAGTCGATTGTGTCTGCTGTGCTGAGCTCATCAGGGTGGTCTCTCAATACGTCCAACTCTTCATCTTCAGCCGCCAGAAGGATATCTACAGGCAAGTCCAACTTCATCGGATTCGTCGAGTGACACTTCAGTGACGTTGTCACAGGATTTCCCATTGCAGTATGCACAAATAATTGAACATTTTAATCCTGTTTTTCTGCATCCGCAGGCTTTACCATAGTTGTTGGTTTTGCATTTACAGGATAAAAATGCCAACAGGGATTTTGGAGCTGGATCTTTCAAAGTTGTGACTGGAGTAATGCCTGTTTTTGTTTTCTTCCAACCCCATTCTTCGGCATCTTTGGTACAACCAGACCAATGCTGATCCTGGTGGTAAGTTCGCAATGAATGCTGTCCTGCACGACAATTAGTTATTCAGTAGTATAGATACGCCACTATTTCATGACAAAATTGAAGAAACTAAACTAAAACTAGTTTTAGTGAACCCTAATCGACATTTGACTTCGGAAAATCGACTATACATAATATATCATATTTTACGTAAAATTGTAAAATTTCCAGAGATTTTGTGCCTAAACGGTTGACTTTAGCGAAAATTCTCATAGAACCTTGTTTATAGGAAATTTTATTTTCGATAATTTTGCTCTCCTCAAATTTTCACGAAAAACGGATAGTTTTCGAGTTATTCACAAAATACCGATTTTGGGCGCCATCTTGGTAAGATGGCGGCGCCGGCGGCAAGTCTGGAAATGTGCATTTGATGGATTTTAGTTAGGGACCCCAAAACCTATAAACCTGCAAAGTTGCAAAACTTCCGGACTTTTTTCCAAGCAGGCCCCTTTTTTGATCCCCAATTTATTTACCAATATAGAAGCATACACAGATTCAATCCACTACAATACTCACAATATTACCAATTTTAGTGGGTTTTACGTAAAATAATAAAAATAAACCAAGAAAAAATCAAAATGGAAACAATTACAAAAAAATACAAATTTCATATCCTACTAACTGATAACATCTTAATATTGAATCTAAACCTTTCCACATTTGACTGGAAAGGCGACAAATCATTCGTTGAACAGTCTACTCAGTCTACATATAGGTGCATTTTGATCGTAATTCGTATTCCTGAAGGGAACAGAAAATAGTTCATTAGACCTAAAAGACCTACTAGATAATTTTAAATTTATTTTATTATAGATTTCCGGAGCATAAACCAATCTTTTAAATATTTTAAAAAACAAAACCAAATCCGACACAACTCTACGATCTTTTAACGAAAGAATCCCAAAGTTGCGCATCAGCGGTGCATAGCCTAGGTATAAGTCGATGTTACATCTTAGCGATAAATACTTCAAAAATTTATTTTGTATAGATTCAATTCTGTTTATATATACCTGGTACTGCGGGTTCCAAACTGCGGATGCGAAGGATAGCTTACTGCAAATGAATGCGTAAAAAAGATTTAGAAGAGCTCTGAAATTTTTAAAATGCTTAGTACTGCGCTTTATGAAGCCAAGGGACCTATTTGCACCATTGACAATTTTCTCAATATGAGATCCGAACAATAATTTTGAGTCTATTATTACACCAAGATCTTTTATTTCAGTAACATTTTTTAAATTAATATTATTCAACAAATATGTATGATCTATAGAGCCTCTGTTTCTAGTAAATCTGATAGACACACATTTTTCTAAATTTAAGAATAAATCTCTAGAATTACAGTAGTCTACCAAGCGGTTTAGATCATCTTGTATATTATGGTGATCAACAGAGCTCTGTATAGGTTGATATAACTTTAAATCGTCAGCGTAAAGTAGAAACTTGCAGTGTTGAAAACAGATATTAATGCCATTTATGTATACAATGAAAAATAACGGACCGAGATGGCTGTCCTGAGGTACCCCGGATGGTACCCTAAAGAGATCAGATCTGTATCTATTGACTGTTATTAGTTGACTTCTGTTTCTTAAATATGATTCAATCCACCGCAAAAGAATACCATCAATACCAGTCTCAACAAGGCGATCAATTAACAATTGATGATTGATTTTATCGAAAGCCTTACTAAAGTCCGTATAGATAACATCCACCGAAACTCTCTTATCCATGGATTCGTAAAGGGAATCTATAAATGTTATCAAATTAGTTCCTATAGACCTATTAGGAAGAAAACCATGTTGCTGTGGTATGATAATATCTTTGATCAATGACTGAACTAATAAGGCTGTAGAGTAAGAAAAGTAGCAATGCGAATTAATGATGGGCATTACGATTCTTTTTAGTGAATAGATTCACTCGATTCAATTTCTCATAGTGAATCCACTCTTACGATTCGTTCGTTGAATGAACGAACCGTAGAAAAGAACGAGTCGCATTGTGATCCGATTTAATTATCGCGACGCATTTTCATGCATGACTCGTTCGTTTAAAATTTTATGGATCCGTGATGGCCACGATTCAATTGAATGAATCATATTCTAAGCGGTGCATCGAATCTCAGGATTCATTTTAATACTCTTTCGAATAAACGACTCGTTCACTTTTTATCACCCTTCACATGCAGATAGTAGAGTAGGGTTCAGCAACTTTCTCTAATTTAATTATGTTTATATTTCTTCTGGTTTACGATATTCCTGTAGTGTGCATTTATGCCGGGTGTTTCTCAAAAGTGGCTCACCCCTATAACTTTTTATTTTTTTTAGATAAAAATACGAGATTTGGTATGTCAGTATATGACATAAATTAGGATTGATTGGCTTTATCAATGTTATTGTTTTCTATCCTGTTTCACCGGAAATGACTACAATTTTTGATTTTTAAATGGTACCCCGGTATTTTTCTGCTTCATTTGATAGTAAATGACATTCTGAATAGAATGAAATATTATTTGTCAAGTTTTGACAGTGCCAATTAAAAAAAGTAGCATTTTAGTAGCAATGTAACGACAATTTGACTCATGAAATACCATGTGTGTGGTACCAAATTATTCTTTAAAAAAATGTTTTTTCTAAATATGGCAATGAGCCCCCCTCGTTCCATTTAAAAAAATATGAATTATGATTAAAAATACGATTTGGGCTTATTTTAACAGCCCAGAAAAAAAGCCCGAAAACCATTAGACGATCAAATTTATTTTCCATGGTTCCTTGTTTAAAAATTAGTGTTTTTAACATAGCCATTCTAGATTGAAATTTAAAATACGATTTTTGAAGCGAAAAAATAAAAGGGATAAAATGGGGTCGAGGGTCCCATTAAAAAATCAAAAGTTCTAACTATTTCCGGTGAAACAAAAAGAGTGACCGAAAACAATTATTGGATACATCAATGAATCCTGATTTATGTTAAATACTAACGTATCACGTCTTGTTTATTTTTCTGAAAAATATAAAAGTTATAGGAGCGAGCCACTCTTGAGAAACACCCATTATATGCCACAAGATGTATAAAGTAAGTACCTGGATACTCCTGCAATTCCTTTCTCCTAAAGTCGGTCATCTAAAATGCATATTACTTAGTTAATTGTTTCAATTATATATTTAATACGTACACTGGAACTAAGTTTTCTTAATTTATTTAACAGCGATAACATACTCCAACCATTAGTTAAAAGAGCCTTCAGATCAAGT